>NW_026732087.1:127500-191908 GCF_028476545.2 Physella acuta
ACTGTTTACTAAATTCTAGTCAGGAAACCAACAGAGACGAGCTAGGTATCCACAAGAGACAGGTAAGGTTCCCACCAGAGACGAGCCAGGTACCCAACAGAGTTAGGTACCCACCAGAGTCAGGTTCCTACCAGAGTCAGGTACCCACCAGAGACGAATTAGGAACCCACCAGAGACGAGTCAGGTACCCACCAGAGACGAGTCAGGTACCCACCAGAGACGAGTCATGTACCCAACAGAGACTAGTCAGGTACCCACCAGATACGAGTCAGGTACCCACCAGAGACATGTCAGGTACCCACCAGATACGAGTCAGGTACCCACTAGAGACGAGTCAGGTACCCACCAGAGACGAGTTAGGTACCACCAGAGACAAGTCAGGTACCCACAAGAGACGAATCAGGTACCTACCAGAGACATGTCAGGTACCCACCAGAGACATGTCAGGTACCCACCAGAGACATGTCAGGTACCCACCAGAGACATGTCAGGTACCCACCAGAGACATGTCAGGTACCCACCAGAGACATGTCAGGTACCCATCAGAAAAGAGTGGTATATCCACCGGAATTTGTACAGGCACAAAAATCTCCTAACAATAGATGCCGGTTTACTATCAAGCGTAAGATTTTTGTCTAGAAACCAAATTTCATAAAACTTTCGCAAGTTATCTTATAATTATTATCAGTTACTCAAATAACACAGCTTAGTATTACTTTAAAAATGTATATCTTGATATACTTATAAAAATTTACCAATTAATTTTCAAAAGCAAATGAATGTTTTTCATGTAGCTTCCCCTCCCCCCCCCCCCTTTTCTCACGTTTTCTTTAACTTGCTTTCGTGTCTGTTTGTTTGTTTGGTTCTCCAATCAAATCTTGCGATCGAAATTTCGGGCACTTCCCAGTTAGCTAGCGCGCTGAAATTTTTAGAGAAGCTTTGTTTCCGATGACAATAGAATATTCAATTGTTATTATTACTAAATTTATCCATGTAAACATTTTATTGATCATTTTAGACCACTATATAATTGTACAAAAAACGTGGGAAAAGGGGACATAACCCAGTCATTGTAATTTGATGAAAACAAGGTTCGGTACTCTCCCTCTTTTTGCTTACTGAGTAGTGGTCACGCGGTGTTTGTGTACAAACAACCGGTACGTAACAACTGGTGGCCAGTATGGGGGAGACGATATGGTCGAGTGGTTGGGCACACTATTGCTAACCCACCCGACACGGCTTCAAGGCACGTGTTTTTTACGAGTTGTCTTCGTTTACCCAAAAAAAAGTGAATGCGAAAAGATAAAATCGATAGCAAGATTTTAATGCAAACAAACAGACAAAGACTAAAAAGTAGAAAATAATTATCATTAAAAAAGTTTTAAAAAACCCACGTTTTCTGATTGTACTAACAAGTAGAAAATAAATGCTATACGTCACAATAATGCAAGCGATCACTCTACTATAAGCGTTGAAAAACGTGGGGCGTCGTGATTTTCTTACAGTTTCTAATACTGTTGACTCTCTACAAGCTCCCTAATAAAAGTCAATAGTATTATCTAATCAATAGTAATATAACTTTTACATCTTATATTAACAATGACCGATAAAAAAACTTTTACTTCGGCGCCCCACGTTTTTCATCGCTTATAGTAGAGTGATCGCTTGCATTATTGTGATGTATAGCATTTATTTTCTACTTTTTAGTTCAATCAGAAAACGTGGGTTTTTTAAAACTTGTTAATGATAATTATTTAAAAAAATAAAAACAATTTATATAAAAATAGCCTCCACCCACTCATAATATCCAGCATCTTTAATGTTGGTCCAGCCATCGTCTGTGACGTCAGGTACCTCGGTTGTGTTAAGGTAACGTCTGGTTACTGTGCTACCTGAGACAAGGGTTAGATCATAATTTGGTAAGAGATGTATGGTGGGTAGGGGCTGTCGTGATCCTAAAATAAAACATATGATGTTGGATGCAGGCTAGGAAAATGGTCCATGTTTCCTAATTATATTGATGAAGCACATTAATTAAACTTATGGTCATCATATAAGTCTATTTATACATTAAATGAAAAGTACTATTTGTAGAGAAGCATATTGATATGCACTATTATTAATAGTACAGATATTCATATATCGATGATATTTTTTCTACCTATTTTAAAACTTAATTCGTGCTTTCGTGTTTGTATAACATACAGTCACACAAACAAATACATACACACAGACAGACTAGATTGCACAGTGGAATTTTCCGATTCAGGAAGGTACAAAGTACCAACACGTTTTGAACGACTTCAATACCTAAGAATGGCCACAATACTACTATAAAACCTACTGCAGAATTACAAGTCAACCACAAACATAAAGTAAAGTTTCCACAAAGTTTCTTGTAAACCACAATCATTTCACAACTAATTGAGACACGGCACCTTTTACATGAATGAGTCCAACACGATTCGGTTCTGTAAACACTTCTTTGGTAGTTTCATCAACTAATCTGATTTGCATGTAGGGGTAGTTCTTTCCGACAAAGCAATCCTTAATCTTACCCTGTAAAAATATTATATTGTCATCAGTAAGTGTAATAAAATACATTTTATACATTAATGGCCTTACTTACAACTAAACTTACGTACTCCAAAAGTCAATCATTGGCTAACAACAAGACAGTCACCAATTATTGGCTAACAACAAAAGGGTTACCATCGATTTTGTATCAACAGTCCCATGAGCAATGACGCCCGTATCGACGGAGCCATAAAATGTGATTATCACCTCAGACACTAGGCTCGCCGCTTGTAAAACATTCTGTAACAGTAAAATTGTTACAAACAAGATACATGTAATAGGCCTTATTCCAAATTTATTAAACCAGCCCAATCATTTTCTTTTACTGCATAGATTTAACTTTATTATGTTTTTGTAAAAACTGCTAATCTCAAAGTTTCTGTAGGATGCTTCAATCCACCCAGTTGTGATGGATTACTGAGAAACAGTGAAACAATTTTCTTTGGGCATCGTGCTGACCACACTATCCCCTTGTATTCTAGGTCACTGATACAGTTTTCGTCATCTACCCCCATCGCTCAAGGATACGAACGAATAAATAATGATGAAATTTGTTACAAGCAATATGTGTATACTACATACATTTGTCAAACCAGCAAGTCTACTTTTTCTGACTAAATGAATGTTTCAACCTAGTTTTTTTTACAGCACGCTTTTATCTTTGTCATATTAATATGATTCTTTTTGATCCAAGTCAGTAATAATAATTTTAAAAAACCCACTAAAAAACCCACTCCCAATAGCATCATTTACACTTTATATTTTGTTTAAGTCTTTTAATTTTTAATCTTGATAAATTATTTAAAATCGAATTTCGTTCGATGTTTTTATCGTTGCCATGCTTATACAGTCGTTCTTTTATGCGCCAAAGTTGCGGCTCTGAAGCAAAACAATACAAACATTTAAAGCATAATAAAATTAAACTTCACGTTAGAAAATGTAATTATAAACTAAAGTAAAAATAACATTTAAACCTGTTTGAGTGGTTGACCTCCTAACAGCGTTGCTCTGATTCGTTTCTTAAAAACACCTTCTTCATAAGGCTGAGGAAAAATATTTTATTCCTACAGCATGGTATTGTTAACTCACTGTGTATTGGGTGCTAGTTTTGCTAATTTACCTAACACAAAACTCTCAAAATGTGAACAAATAAATACAATGTTCAACTAATGTAAGGAACCCTCACGTAAATAAATATTTGTACAAACGCAAATACTTGAACCAAGTGTGTCGGTTGGATTAAATATTTCAGTGTTCATTTTCTTTTGCACTAAACTTAACTATCTCTTCTTAAATGAAGGTTTAGTACCCCAAAAGCACTATTAATATTTTGCTAACATTCCTTGTTTTAGGTCTTTAGAAAATTGGCGATTTCTCTGACAAACTAAAAACAAGTTAATAAAAAGTCTAATGACAATTTAAGCGCAATTTCCTTATGTTATCTAAAAATAGCTCTGTCGTAGCGTAAAGCACACATGGGGACAAAACACAAGACGTATAATCAGTGGCGGAACTAGAAAAAATTGGCCACCCCGCAAAAAATGTTTTTGGGCCCCCCCCATATATATGTATATATATATATATATATATATATATATATATATATATATATATATATATATATATATATATATATATATATATAAATATATATAACAAGGTTCGCTCTCAATTTAAAAGAAAATCCATCTGGTACACGAATAAATCAGAGGTTTTCCAACACACGAGCTGGCCCCTTTCTAAATCTAGTCCAACACACTAAACTGATGGGTGTGACAAATTGTTTCTTCCGGCAGTGCTCCCCCCCCCTCCCCTCCCCCGAAAAGAGTCTACCCTGGAAGAAACATTGGTGCGACACCTAATTAGATTTAGTCATCGAGTGTAGTAGCGAGACTTATTCCTAGTGTTGTGGGAACTTTTAAACGACTGTCTGTGGGGGCCAACTTGCTCATATGTGATGCGCTCAGGATGACACTGACGCCAGTTGTATTCAAGTAGTAACCTCATCCGCTTATGCAGGATCACGGGGCGCTAAATCACATATTTCCGTTAGGAGTCCCCACTCAAATATGTACAAATGTTAGGCCTATGACAGAAACATTTGCGGGGCTGTACTCAACAGCTTCCCAAGTTTTCATGGCGATTGGGTGAATGATGCAGTAATGCATAATAATAATAGAGAGAAAAATGTTTTTCACATGTACAACTGTATGTGGCCAGGTCACGCGTTGGATAACCTTCTGATTTAGGGGAGGGGGGGGATTAACAAAAAGCCTGACCCTCACACACACCCACCTCAATGACTATTAATAATGTTCAATTAAATCTAAACGTTATAATTAATTTCTAAATAATTATATAAAAAATAATCTTACCTGCCCTGTTTTGTGAATTAGATGTGCCTAATACTATGAAAGTAAATTAATATGTGTTGATTAGATCTAGTGCTGTCTAGTGTCTGACAAAATGTGCTGAAGTGGTGAATCGTACGGTTAGGAAGTAGTTCATAAACGATACATTTATCTCCTCGATACTTGTGAGGTTGAGAAAGAGGGATGGGATAGGGGTCGGCTCGGGAAAAAACTTGAAAGGGACAACAAAACGCCTTGATCTATGTATGTCAGCATCGCCCATTGTAAAACTTACTCAGGGGAGATAATTTGAAGTATAGGCCTTAAAAGTTTACTATATTTCTTGTAAAATCAAAAACAAGTAAACGTATATAAAATTGAAGTTTCTAGTATTATATTATTTTTTTAAAATTATTTGTACGATACAAGATAGTACAGGATACAAATTCAACCACTATCACAAACAGATATTAACATTGAAAAATGTACAATGGATTTCGGGTCCCCTACCAATGCCGCAAATAAGAACCGCGCATCATGAAAGTATTGCAAGCCCACTTCATATGTAGCGGCTTTTCGTGCTATGGACTTTGTTGTTTTTTTTAAAAGAATTTAGCCGGCGACAGCGTGTGTTTGATTGTAGGGAAATAGAACTCGGCCTTGACGATGGTTAAAAAATACAACTATAAATAACTGTTTTAATATGTAAAGAATTTGTCGACAATTTTTTAACCCCCTTTTTGGTCCCCATCCCCTGCCCCATCCGCCACAGTATACTTTGGAGGATCGGTCAAACAGTTACGTGTCCTCTATTTAGCTATCAAAGGGAGGGGGGGGGCAACGAGTCAAAGAAGTCATTCAAAATTTGAAGAGTTGCCTATATTTTACACTGTAGTTTGTGTAATGGATTTTATCTTTTGCGGAAGAGCGTGGTATAGTGACTGTAAAATAAAGATAATCGTACCGCAGCTACAGTATTTTTCTTTTACAAACCAAATATTAAGGCAAAAATTAAATTCAAAATTTAAAAAAAAAAAAATTTTGGTCAGCCGTGGGCCCCTAAACGGCCTTCCCCCCCCCCCCCCCCCCCCCGCGCATTGCGGGGTCTGGCGGGACTGTAGTTCCGCCCCTGTTCATCAGGTAAATGAACAACTACTGACTAGTGTCTTTAACAAAATGTGCAGAAGTGGTCAGTTTACAGTTCGTTAATCTATGCATTACATCTTATTGTAAGAGTAAGGGTGTGGTGAGGGGTAGAAGTGAGGGGTAGGGGGAGGGTGGGAGAGTTGGGAAGGGAAGGGGACAAGAAAGCGCCGATAAACATCTACATCAATAGTGCCGACTTTTTCCGATCGTCTAGAAGACCAGGATAGTCGCCTCGCCGCAACATTTCCCCAGCCCGATTTCAAAGCGTACCGGCACAGGCAAATTTCAAATGCTTCGTCTTTGAAGTTGTCTATATGTCTGGCGGTCTCTCGAGCTATAGTCAGTGCATTTTTCTCAAAGACGTTTGCCGACTATCGTGTTTGTTTGTAACTGTAGAAGAAAGATAACTCGACCTCCACCTAATTTTTTTTTTTTAAAAATAATTTAGCCAGGATTTTTGGGCCCCCAATTGGTCTGGGCCCCCCCGCATTGCGGGGTCTGGCGGCACTGTAGTTCCGCCCCTGCGTATAATGCTTGGGTGCGTTCAAGCTAGGAGAACGATCGGTTTGTAGGTGTTTATGTAATTTTAAAAAAAAATTGTGACCGAACGAAAGGATATTTTTGAAAACTTTCTTCGGCAATATTGTTCTAAATTATGGCAGGAATCGATTGGTAAATGTTTCAAGTCGCTAAGTGGTCTAGTTGCCGAGATATGGGCCAAAAACTGCATTTTTTTCTTGAGGATTTTTGGCTTTTCCGGGAAATCCAGGAAAGAATTCCGGGAATTTTTTTAGCCCACAATCATCCTCGGAACTTGCTTAACATATTTGCTTTTGGAACTAGTCCTCGATATTGCTTCGTTGAGGAGGAGATACGACTTAAAGCTGCGGACATCCATCCATCCATCCATTGCGGACATCCATCCATCCATCCATCCATACAGAAATGACGAGTTAATAATCGCAATTCTCCAGAATGGAAATTGCGCTAAAAACCAGTTACATATTTACATAACTATAAATACTAATTTTAGGTTCAATCTCATTTAAACTTTGAAATCAATTTTATTTAACACTCTCAGTCTTCCTAAACGTTACAATATCTCTATATTTCGGGAAAGAAGTTAATAATTACTTATTTACATAAAATGATTACAGCAGCAGCCATTATTGTTAACCAAATTCATTATATTAAAATTTACCTTCTTTAGTGTCATTATGTCTGCCGCGAATAAAAAATTACAAGTGGCACCAAGGTTCAATGCAACCTCCCAAATGTCTGTCACTTGTCGCGGCTTGATGCCATCGAATATCTCCTGCACTAAGACAGGGAGGCCCTGAGACATGAAGAAATGGGGGAACCCGGTGAGCCAGCCAAACGTGCGGTCGTTGAAGTAGATGTCGTCTTTTAGCAGGACAGGGTGGCCGCCCGAAATAGTCAGAACTTCGCTGTGGAAATGGACGGAGTAGAAACAGTAGATGTTTATTAACGCAGGTAAAGTACATTTGGGAGGGGGGGGGGGGTGGAAGTTATCCTCTAATGCATGGGTGGTAAACCAAATCTATAGTGAATGTTTGTGATCTACTATTTATGTAACAAATGGAAAATTCGGCCAAAACGTTTTATGGTTGCCTAGCTAAATTACCCACCATTTTAAATACATGGTTCATTGTGTGTGTCACGACTTGAATATATAATCAGCAATTAATCAGTTGTGAGTGTTTTTCTAACTCTTCCATCGTAATTCAAATATAAACTGTTGTAGTCCAGTCTGAAGAAAACCGTCATACTAGAACTAACTGATACAGCAGTATATGTATCAGAGACAAAGGAGCACTTTACTAAAACGGTTTAAGTACCTGTATCTTACTGTCGAGTTGAAATAAAACAAATATAACAATGTTATTTCAGAATCTGTTAAGATATTTTGTAATATAAAAAAACACATTTGCTCGTCAAGAAAAGTAACCTCACAACCCTCCCTACCGATGTGTTCTGGGTATCAGTTTTGACAATCCTGTACTCCCTGAAGTGGAGAAATAATACGCATCGTCTTCAGGAGCGACGTCAGCCTCGTAGAAGTCTTCATCATCAAGACCAGCAAGAAAACTCGTGTGGTCTTCGTGGCTCCTCAACTCGTACACAATCACTTGTTTCAAATTCGGTGCCTTGTCACATTGGATTGGGATTATAGTTTCTGTGCTGTGGAAAAAAAGCGATCTTCGTTATTTTGTGTCACTACCAGATTCAGGGCCTCTGTTATAGCTGGTCTATCTGCCAGATCTCTTGCGATTGTTTTCACTTGTTTTTTATTGTTTTTAATAAAGATACATCAGATTTAATTTCAGTGTTACATGGGTAAGTTATGTCAGGATTTTGATTTTATTATTTTTGTAACGTAGAAAACAGTTAATTAATTAAGTCGATAACATCAAGTAGTAGTCTATTTTTGTAACACCGACTGCGTGTTATTCAGTAATGCAGCTCAAAATGCGCAACGAAAAACTGCGAAAAAAAAGTGCGCAAAGGCATTTTTGTTTTCTTAATTCGAGCATTTATAACATTATCAAAGAATGATTACATGTACATTGCGACATAATAAAGCATTGTTTCCACGAAATATGATAAAGTTAAACTTTCTCATTATAATTAATTTGTATTTGCGCATTTTCCTTTTTGCGCAGCTTTCCGTTGTCCAATTTACTGTTTACCCATTTTTCTGGGAACATTAAAAATACACATCAAAAATTAAGTAAAAATTATTTTACATATAACAATTTAATGCCACGTATATATTTAAATTATTTTAAATCTTACTGTTTTCCCGTAACAAAGTTTTTCGTAACAAAATACTGTTTCACCATCTGGAATGTTGGATGGTCAACCGATGTGATGATCATGGAGCATTTCGAGTTTCTAAGGGTGGTGAAAAAATCTTCACCGTCTTTGAATGTCGGCTGCAATGTAAACAGTAAAAAAAAAATACTGTCAAATCCATTAAATTATAGTGTATATATCGTCTGCTTATTTTAATTGCAGTGAAATAGCTTGTTTAGCTTTTCTAATTCACGAACATTTACTATATGTAAAAGTATAACAATTATAAATAATATCCAAGCATATTTTCCTTACCAATCCATTACAAACAACGCCACCAGTCATTAGTATTCCCATATCAACTACGATTCTTGTTCTTGAGTTGGCCATTAGAGAACAAATTATATCCCCTTTCTTTTGAAGACATTAAAAAATATTTTAAAATACTTTATAATTAAAAACATTCATAAATATTTTAAATACTTTATAAAAAAATGTATGTATGTCTTCAACAGAAAAAATTCCATAGCATTCATCCATATCATCTCACCTGGATACCATATCGTTTCAGACGAGAAGCGTATCGTCTGCTCCAATCATGCAGTTGTTTCCTTGACAACGGTATCACCACATTTTCCATATTGATAAAGCAGAAACTTTTTCTATGAGGATCTTCTTCGGCCAAATGCTGTATCCGCTTATTGATGGTATCGGCAGAGGGCATTGTTAGTATGTTTAAGTAGCTTCGTATGTATCTAAATCAAATTAAACAATTACTCTCATTTATATAAAGGTTAAAAATGTGCAAAATCCAAAATTAATTAGTATTAATTAGAAATTAAACTCTAGATTTAAAACGAAAATCTATAATTAATCTTAAATTATAAATCGTGTTCCAAATGTTAAAGCAATTTAAAAAAAATAATAACGTTGTTAAACTGCTTCATAAAGTTTCTTAGATATCAACAATCTTTAAAAAACAAAAAAAAACTAAATATATCTTTCATCAAGCTCGACAAAATGATCCTTTATACAGAACGCAATATATATATATATATATATATATATATATATATATATATATATATATATATATATATATATATATATATACGAGAAAAATGGCCCGTTGAGGAAGGATACAACTTGCGCTAGGTTGATAGTGCTGTCTATTTTCTCGGTACTTTAATTTATACAAAATATAGTCATAGGCATATCCCTAAAACATGCACCTAATCTCATTCATGACAAAAGTCGCATTTAGAGTTTCTTTCAGGCAACTCTACTTGCGAGGAGGTGGCATCGCCCCCCCCCCCCCCCCCCCCCCCAGACACACACTCCAAAACATGTCTACCGTCCCATGCAACGAAATATAATTATATACTTTTTCCAGTGTCCTCCCCCTCCCAGAAAATTCTACCCCCGCCCCCGAAAATTTCAATTACCCCCACCCCTCTCCGGGGAGGAAAAAATCTGAAAGAAACACTGGTCGCATTTGTAGATCATACAAACTAAAGGAAGAATCTGGGCGGGGCTTCGCCCCTACCGGAAGAGATGCTTGAAAAAAAACTGCACGCTAAACACTTTTAAGATTAGAAAAAGTTCCCCCCTCCGGGGAGGAAAAAGTCTGAAAGAAACACTGGTGTCGCGCTTAGCCACTATCCGAAGAATTGCATTAAAGAAATTGCAAGAAAATTCTCACATGAAAATTTTGAGATCGGTTATCAGGTTCAAGCCTGTAGGTCCTTATTCTGGTTTTTATTTTTTCTTGTTTGCAGTGTTATGCGCTAAAACCCGTAGACTCAGATTTCAGCCTGCTTTTCCCTCTGGACTTGCTTCCATAGCCTTTGTTCATCCAAGAAAAAAACTAAAAAGTTATCCGCTTTTTGAATTGTATCACCTACAGCTTTATTTGCTGGGAATTCGAACTCGGGACGTTTCGCTTTAGTCATAATTAATAGTCGTTAAAGCAGAGTGTTCAGATGGGCGACAAACATTTACTCTAAAGTGCAACTGACTGGAGTAATTTTATGATTGAACCGGTCCTTATTTTTGACACGTCAGCTTTTTTTAATTACGGATTGTTTTTACTTACATCCCAAATTTTGTAATACATCTTTATCCACATGTAGGCCTAGTTAGATAATTTAAACGTTTAAAAGATCACGTTTTAAGTCCAGAATGATAAATACTTTAATGCTATTCAAACAAGCATATATATATATATATGGTTCCATGACAAATGATCTCAGGACAAATGATCTCAGACAAAATATCTCAGACAAAATATCTCACGGACAAATGATCTCAGGACAAATGATCTCAGGACAAATGATCTCAAGGACAAATGATCTCACGGACAAAAGATACCAGGACAAAATATATCAGGACAAATGATATCATGGACAATTGATCTCAGACAAAATATCTCAGACAAAATATCTCACACCTAAATTTTAATAGTGTAGTTTTTAGATTCTGATGTGATGTCCGGCGAAAATATTTTGCGGACAGACAGAGAGAGAGAGAGAGAGAGAGAGAGAGAGAGAGAGAGAGAGAGAGAGAAGTGCGCACAGGGGCTATTATATATAAAGATTGTTTTTAACATGAATACACACTGCATTCTAAAATTGGTTACATAAAGCCAAACTTACCCCCAGCTAACCATCCAGTTTTGTGTTTTAATGAATGCTTGCAATTGGTAGCATATGGCTAGCTTTATAATTTTGATTACTTTGAGTAGGGCCTACAGCTGACCCAGACACAAAGGATAATTATACTGACAGCTGCCTAATTAAATATGATAGAGTTAGTCACTTCACGCGACAGGAATAATTCACAAGCTAATAAATGCATTCGGTTATCTGTATCTATACGTTCAGGTTAGCCTAATTTTAGTTGGGGTTTTAATATTAAGCTTATATTATCTGAATAATTGTGTTACTGATATTTTTTTCTTTTCAAAATAAATGTAAGACAATAATAAAGAATAAAAAGAAGTACGTAGGTAATGTTTACACGAAACATATCACTAAATGTTTAATATATACTATGGCAGACATCTTTTGAATGTATTGTGCTAATTATTTAAGGCAAATGAGAAAGCACAGGTAGATCTATAGCCATTGTAACCTAATTTTATAAGTGCTATGCTAGCCTTAAATGTACATTAGGCTAAGCCAAATGCAATACTCTCTCCGCGGAACTAATAGGCCTATATAGAAACGGAAATAAAATCTATGTAAAGATTTTACTTATTAAGCAGATACAAAAAAAACTTGTCTAAATTCAAAACAAATTGTATGAGTGAAATTGATTTTTGAAGCCCAATTTTCATTATTCTATTTATGTAATGAAACAAATCATAGGTTAATTCTTAAAACATATATTTAGGTAATGAAAATCCACAAGAAACGCGCTCTTAAAACAAAAACTGTGAACCACGTGTGAAGAATTTGCTTCAATATGAATAACTGGGCCTAAATCTAATTGCCAAAAACACCATACCTTTGTACACCTACTGCATTATTTACAATGGCATGTGTTGGGGGCCTATTTATAAGCAAGCTTTATGGGTCCATAGTAAATGTGCCCGTTATGACGTCACGCAGCCCTCGTTTACGAATACAGGTTTTGATGGGGGGGGGGGGGGGGGGGGGGAATTTTGCTTGCTTTCTCTTCTTACTCTATTATTACTCTCCTTATTAAATACGACGTTTTATCAGTCTCCACACATATAACCTACTACTGTGATAAGGACGAGATCTACGTTTAATCTACACCATCACATTCCTCCCCCCTTTCAAATAAAAAGCTAATTATATTAGCTTTTTCGTAGGTAGTAACTTGTGTCAATAACTGTAACATACAACAATCAATAAAAAACATGTTATATCAATACACTCATAACATTGTAGTTCACATAAATAATAGTACATTCCAACTACCAATTAATGTCACAGTTTTTTGACATCCGTTGTCTGCCTTAATCTTTGATTGCTTGATCCCTATGAATTTTTCCTCTTTGATACACACACTAATTAATCGACCGTTGCGGCTTGGTCGAAAAACTGAACGCGACCGTGCGCAAGGATTATATTGTACTGCCTATTTATGTACATATATTAAGTTCTATTTCTGCTTGATCTGTTCACGTTAATGTGTTGTTCTGCTGATCTGTTCACGTTGATGTGTTGCACTGCTGATCTGTTCACGTTAATGTGTTGTTCTGCTGATCTGTGTACGTTAATGTGTTGTTCTGCTGATCTGTTCACGTAAATGTGTTGTTCTGCTGATCTGTTCACGTTAATGTGTTGTTCTGCTGATCTGTTCACGTTAATGTGTTGTTCTGCTGATCTGTTCACGTTAATGTGTTGTTCTGCTGATCTGTTCACGTTAATGTGTTGTTCTGCTGATCTGTTCACGTTGATGTGTTCTTGCCAACGAGTTGTTCGTGTAGATGCTGGCGTCATAGTTTAATTTACGATGACATCAGAATGGGGCATCACGACGATACGTCATAGCGGCTGTCCCTTTATGGTTTTCTGAGAACACATGAATGGACATGTCCTATTAAACATATGCCTCGTTAGCGTTGTTTGTGCCGACAGACAAATAACCTTCCTCTTATAAAATAGTCCCACCAAATTTTGATATGCTGGTTATTTGTCCACGACACACTACATGACAAAAATACTGGCAACTACATTATAATCATCAACAATAATACTAACTACATTATAATAATCATCAACTATACAACTGGCCTTCCAACAGAATTAGATCAGATACACTTAAAGAAAAGACATGTGTGTTGTATTGTGTGTCACATATCTGTAGTGCAGGAGCAGCTCTCTGCCTGTGACTGTGTTATTTACAGGAATTACTTTCTCGACAGTATGTCGGGCAGTCGGTTCTGTGTACCCGGGATAGGAACAACTGTGAACTGGTAGTCTTGTAGACTTAGCGCCCAGCGAGTTAGTTTAGCGTTAGATAATTTCTTTTGATTGAGGCCTTTAATGGTGTGTGGTCTGTTTGTAATTCAAAGTTTGCACCTGCGAGGTATTTTGATAGTTTTTGTACCGCCCAAACAACAGCCAGACATTCACGCTCGATGACCGCGTAGTTTTTCTCTGCCGGGGTCAGTTTTCTGCTGACATACATCACTGGGTGCAGGTCCCTATCAAATTCTTGCATTAGACATGCGCCAATGCCTACCGATGACGCATCTGTGGCCAACGTGAATAGTTTCTTTGTGTTTGGTAATTTCAGAATCGGTTCCGACATGAAGGCGGCTTTTATCTGTGCTAAAGCTCTATCACACGCTTCAGTCCATTCCAACTTCTTATTTTTCATAGTGGTGTTTTGTTTCTGGTTTGTTCTTGTTAAGTTGGTTAATGGCTCTACAATCATGGCAAAGTTATTGATAAATTTCCTGTAATAGCTACATAATCCTATTAGGCTCCTGACTTCTTTTATAGTCTTAGGTACTTGTAACTGTAAAATTCTGTTCACCGTGTCTTGAATGGGTTGTTGTTTTCCCTCTGATATTGTGTGGCCTAGGAATTAGATCTCTTCCATGCCAATCTCTACTTTGCTGGGCCTTGCTGTAAGGCCGTGTGTCTGCAGCAGCTTTAGTAGCGTCTCCACTCCTCTAATGTGTTGTTCCCATGTTGTATGAAACAAACAAATATCGTCGAGATAGGATATAACATCATCCCGCCCATGCAGCACTTTCCGCATGAGTCTGTTAAACGTCGCTGCTGCATTCATCAAGCCGAAGCTCATGTAATTCCACTGAAGTAGTAATTAATATACTGAAACAGTTTTATTGAAGCATATTATTTCATATTTTACCACACAGAGACTGATGTGTAAGCTTAAAGTAAAGACATAAAAGTATCAGCCATCAAGAGGGTAAATATTGGTAGTCTACTTCATTAATCTTCAATATGAATGAACACAATTTTAAATCTATAATCTTTGCTGATAATGTTTGTTTCTTGTTATTCATCATGTTCAGTGCTTTATCTTTTCAAAGTAATTAGCTATAGTAACGAAATAGTAGATATAGTAATATAAATTTGTAATGTATTTCTCTTGCTAGTTCCACAAAAGAAAGTATCAAAATATTTTGCCTTTATTTCATTTACAGAAGAACATTCAAAATCATATTGTGATACACAAGTCAAGCAAGTCTATGACCAGCATTATGATACAGGCCAAGAAAAAGCTGGATATTTGATTGGAAGGGTGGCACAAAAAAGATGGGTTATCACTAGGCAAACAAGCTCGGAATACAGTTCACTGTTGGGACAGCAAGCCAAATACTTCTAAACTTATTTGAATCATTTTTGCTGTTTATTATAATTCATCCTATTGTCTTATTAAATATATAAATTTATATATATACACAATTCCTAATATAGAATTTCTAAAAATGTGTTATTATAATATTTAAAAATGAAACAAAAATTTTCATTTTAATCTGCAAAAGCTACATTCTGTACATTATTATTTTCAAACTACATCATATATTTTTCTCTTCTCTGATAAAAAATATTCCTCATATTTTTTGTGTCAAGTATTTTATTTTTATCTATGCAATACTATATTCCTATTTTATAATAATTACTTTTATACACATTCTTTTGAAAACTGTTCTTTACTGATTTTTATCACTTTATTTATTTCTGAAAAATAAAACTTTGTTTGGGAATCCTTTTTTGTTTTTTTACAAATTAATAAACATAAATACCTACCAGGCTTAATATCCAGCAACATTAAACAATTAAGTAGGGCCTATTGTTAGTAATGGTAAATTATATACTAATTAATGTGATTTCTCCTGGCCACCTTGTTCTGAATACCTTCAACTGTGTCAATGTTGCTACCAACTCCAATAATTGAAACTGAAGCCATTTACTATGAAGTAAAACTTGGGTGTAATCCAAATCCACCCAGTTGCCGGGGGCAAGGTACCAAACATGATGTCCAGCAGAGGGTTAAGAAAGTATCATTATTAAATCAATATTAAACCCCTCCTCGCCTACGCCCTTGCTTGTATACATATGGACGTTATCGGAATTTACTGTATTGCTTTTAAGTCGAAAATGCGAAAAAGACATCTTTAACATTACTAGTTTGAAGAATAACATTCATGTTAGCCGAAACAGGTGCATTCTAAAGTTGTTTAAATTCATTTTATTGTTCATTACGATTATGTTGTCGTAAAATATAGGCCTATTTAAAAAAAAAAAGCATAACTAAAAAGTGTTTTAACGATTTTCTTCTTCCAAAAGCCTCACATGCATGATATCATTAACATTACGGCAAATCAAACCCTTGAAGAAGCCCCATCAACCATTCAATTATTACGATGGGCAACAAATAAAACGCCCGAATTAAAGTACAGTCCTTATGCTATCGACATTAGCTCAACCCCGGCAACTAACGTGTCCCAAAACCAAGAATTGAATTCTTGACCCATTATTCTGATTAATTAGTGGTTAAACATCTTTAGGCATCTGAAAACGTTAGTTTTTAATCTAGTGTACTAAAAAAGGAACAACATAAAGCTTTATGCCGCCTTAAAAACCCAATCCCATGTTACGCAAGGCGTCAATAGAGAAAGAATAACGCTTTGAGTCAGAACAGGCAAGGGCTTAGATAACTGCCAAAATACCTAATCTGTAGACCTCACAAGTCTAGAAGATATATTTGTGCCTCTGTTTTTAGACTTTCAGAAGAAATACATGTTATGTGGTCAGTAGGCGCATAAAAGAGAAAAGTAATTTTAATCTAGAGACTTCAAACATTTCTGAAGGACCAAATTTGAACTTTTAGGCCGTGGTGTCGATGCCAAAGTTTAGCGTCGTCCGCAAAGATAAGCTATTGTTATATCATCTCTATGCCCATATTGTGACAGATATTTACAAATGTGTCTAATATAGGACAGAATACATAGCTACTCAACAGAGATAAGCGCAATCACTTGTCCACGACTTAAGAAACCACTGTACTGCAAAACCCACCTAAATGGAAAATGTCTTATATCTGTGTTTTAATACAAATGTGTACCTCGTCGCTAGTTAGGTTTATGACACCAAAGTGTGTACGATCGGGGATCATAAGAAAGTCAAGTTTTTTTATCCGCTAATTGGAGGAGGGGGAGGGGGAGATTATTAGTGTTAACTTTTTCATATCAAATATATTATTCGCGTAAGATTATGAAACATAAGCTAAATACAGTGAAACTTCAAAAACGCGAGTTTAATACGTTCCGTAACATGACCGTTATGTCAAATTACTCTTTTTTTTTCAAATCAAATTTTTGAATTGAAATTACATGAAATGCCATTATAATTTGCCACTTCTAGGATGGCCATCCCCCCCCCCCCTCTCTCTTTTTTGACTTATTTTTAATTGGAAATTATTGAAGCAAAATTTATGTAGGAGCTTCGTTTCTTCCTTAGTATCAGAGTGTTATGTAACTCAAGTAACTGTCATTAAATAGCTCCAATGCAGAATCAGTTATCGACGTATTTAGGGTGTTTCATTTTCATTAACTATGAAACCCGCGGATACGGTTACTCGTGTCTCAAACGATTATTTTTATTGGATTTCAGCAATATTATCAATTTTCAATAGGCAACGATTGACAGTTTTTCAAAGCTGATAGTACATTTTAAAAAAATATTTTCTTGGCCCATTAATCAACGCTAAACCATGACTGCTGGGCAAAGTGCTAACCATAGGAAACCATGGCTGCTGGGCAAAGTGCTGACCATAGGAAACCATGGCTGCTGGGCAAAGTGCTGACCATAGGAAACCATGGCTGCTGGGCAAAGTGCTGACCATAGGAAACCATGGCTGCTGGGCAAAGTGCTGACCATAGGAAACCATGGCTGCTGGGCAAAGTGCTGACCATAGGAAACCATGGCTGCTGGGCAAAGTGCTGACGGAACCCGGACATTTCCCCCGAAAGACACGTTTCCGAAGGCCGTTCCCTAAATGGGAACCAGAGTTTCTTCCAGTCATCTCTTCGGGGGAGGGGGGGGGGCAAACCCCCCCGAAAAAATTCTACCGCCCCCCCCCCTCCGAACGAAATGACATTTATATAATTTATATAGAAAATATATACATTTAAGTGTCTGCCCCCCCCCCCCCCCCCCGAAAAAAGTCTACCGCCCCCCCCCGAAAATTTCAAGTGCCCTCCCCCTCCCCCCGGAGAAAAAAGTCTGGAAGAAACACTGATGGGAACTTGTCCGAATGCGGCAAACGTCCCTACGGACACTTGACCGAATGTGATACATTTCCAATTGGACAAATGTCCGAATGGGCTTTTGTTGCATAACGGAATGTGTCCATTGTGAAAAACGGCCAGTGGGTAAATGATATTAACGCAAGTGGCTTACGGCAATATGACGTAGACCCGGAGCTGTCCACATTATCCGTAAGTGTACAGAGATCATTGAAACAGATACCCTCTACTTTATCTGATCTATGTTGTCTTCGGGACGAACTGGATTAGATAATGACCTAAATCTTAGATGATCAGCTAACATAAACAGGCACAAGAGAACGCACTATTAGAATGACTGTAAAGTAAAAAGTTGTTTTTTTTTTAAATAAAATGATAGAAAAACAACAGCACTTGTGTTTACAGCTCCAAAGATTCTGCCCGCACGCCTCACTTTAACTCACTCAAGAGCTTAAAGTGGTCAAATTAAGCTCACCATCCGGGGAGATGTTGTTTGTCTGACTCGCCATGAATTATATTTTAGTATTGTGCGTGGTATGAAGCACAGATATAAACAACACTACACACATCGTAAATAAATGTACAGTGAGGTAGAATGTTTAAAAAAGGACGGCTGATTTGTTTCGTTGCTATTTTCTACATGTTAGTAGTTGTATGTGACAGCGACAGTTACATGAGGATTAGAGAAAACAGTTTTTCTAAAAATGTAATAAAGTTCGAATTTACGGATGAACTATTATTAAATAAGTAAGTAACTTTTGAATGTGTAAGTAGGCTCTCTATAAACATACACCATATAATATATATATATATATATATATATATATATATATATATATATATATATATATATATATATATATATATATATATATATATATATATATATATATATGTATATGTATATATATATATATATATATATATATATATATATATATATATATATATATATATATAAGTAAATTATAATTCCGTATTATTATTACTTTTTCAAACTCGTTTTTGTATCAAATATTTAAATATGACATAATATGACTGTATACGGCGCAAATAGTGGTCCAATTTTTCTCAAAGAACCAAGATCAGCGATGAATATTGTTGCAAACAGTTTATAACTAGAAGTGGCCTGGCATCAAATTGTCTTAACGGACAGTTCATTAGGAATAAAAATAAATGATTTAAGAGAAACGAAAAATGTCAGGTAAAGTTTAAATCTACGTATCTCACTCTGCTGATAAACTTTTTTGTTTTACAGATTCTTCACCTGTTTGTGTAACAGTGTAACACGGCAGTGTAACTTTAATTACACGCAAGAGATATTCGACAACAGAGAAGTCACAACTATAGCAGAAGCAAAAATCACAACTATAGAAGAAGCAAAGATTACAACTATAGAAGAATTAAATGGACCTCAGTTATTTGCTTTCGTCTTATGGAATAAAGGAGTAGCGTCAAGGAAATTTCGATTTGGAGCTGTAAACAATACAGCAGAGTCGCCATGCTCTGGTGAAGATTCTCAAAACTTGCAAGGGAATTTAGCACAAAACAATCCACCAGAAAATTCCTGCTACAATTACATCGACACGGCACTGCTAGAAAATTCCGACTTCGCTGAAGAAGGGAATGTTATGTCCGACCTCCGACAGCCGCGGAGGAAGCGGACGCCCCAGGTTCGTTTGGTATGGTACCGATAGAAGACGTTGTAACGGAATCTCAACAACTTGCCGTGAGCTCGTTAATACAGTCTAGGGGTAAAACACGACAAATCGAAGAGACTCACACGACTTAGACTATGAATACCTTTTTAATTTATGTACAAGAAAATGACACTAGGTAAGATCAAAATGTACAGATTCTCAGTGTAATATAAATAAACTCAACTCCAACTTACAGTTTGAGAAAAATCACAATACATCACAGCTGTGATAAATCATTAATTCACACAACTGAACTGGCCTCATAATAACCACAACAAAATACCAGGAAGAGACAATTTGCCTCTATAACAATAGAAATCCTTATACAGGTTAAACTATCACCGATAGTCAAAAAGGTGTAATAATACACCAGAACACAAATTCAGTAAACTACAACTAGTCACATAATTCCTTATACAAAAGGTGAAATCATGTCACAAAATAACAATACTGCAAAATGGCGTACCTAACCACAGGCACACCTCTCCTAGTCCCTAGGTCAATCTGGCGGCCTCTGGACTTGAGAAACCCGTGATTAAATACAACTCAGAGTAAGAGGAAATAACTCAAAGGTCTTTCGACTATTGGTTGAGGGTCAGTCAAGGATCCTCACGGTCGCAAGTCCATTGGTTGAGGGTCTGCCAGGGATTAAACTTACAATCACATGATGTGACAGCGTTCAGTTGACCGGGTTGTACCAGTGAACTGACAATTCTCCCAAGGACAAATACATAGTTCAGGAGATTAAATATACATAAAACCAAACAGACCTAAGTAGGTCACATCCCCTCCCTTTTAGAGAGGCATTTTTGTTACACAAAAATGGCAATCACTATATGGAACAAATATGACAAAAAATGTCCAATTATAGTAACTTACAAAATTTCTATGTCAGGAAAAAAACATCCTCAGAAATTAAAGGGAAACAATTCACCTTTTTACAATTTACCAAAGGGAAACAATCCTTCCCAAAATAAGAATACATCAAAGTTCCTTATGCAAAGGAAACAAAACATATCCATCTGGATATAACGTGTGGGAAACTTACAACTTAATTCCTTTATTTAAACGTCCCACTACAACATCACTGAATAATGTGATACATTTTTATAAGAACTCAATGCACATTATACAAAACCACCTTTAAATAAGGTTCATTTGAAAATAACAGGCATTTTCAACAAGTAATCAGTTTTGAAAAAACCATACAATTCTGATCTGATTGAAAGCTTGGAACTCCAGCCACCAGGCTACAGTTTAATCAACCATAACATTTGCAAAATGGTTATAACTAACCAAAAAAGTTTCACAAGATCAATGTGAACATCAAAAGTTGTTTTACATTCTTGACCAACAGTCAGCTACAATGTTGTCAGTTCCTTTAATATGGGAAATTACCAAATTAAAATTTTGGGGAAATAGACACCATCTTAAAATTCTATTGTTATTCTGTCCCAACTTAGTGGTGAACTTAAGAGGATCATGGTCAGAAAATACCATGACTGGATTTATGGAAGAGGTGACATAGACTTCAAAATGTTGAAAGGACAGGACTAAAGCTAATGCTTCTTTCTCAATAGTGGAGTAATTCTTTTGATTCTCATTTAACTTTCTAGAGAAAAAGCTATTGGATGATCGATCCCTCGGTTGTCTTCCTGGAATAAGACTGAGCCAATGGCTAAATTGCTAGCATCAATGGCAAGTTTAAAAGGCTTGCTGAAATCTGGTGCAGCCATAACAGGAGCATTAGATAAAAATGACTTAATGGTCAAAAAGGCTTCATGACATTTAGTTGACCATTCAAACTCAACACCCTTTTTCAATAAGGCAGTAAGTGGCTCAGCTACAGCTGAAAAGTTTTTACAAAACCGCCTATAGTAACCTGCCATCCCAAGGAATGGAGGGTAAAGTTTTAACTACCTGTGAGAATGTCTGATTCTCGTTAGAAGATAAATGTTCCAGATGGTCTAACTGGGTCAACAATGGGAAATTTAACAATTTAAGCGTAGCATCATCAAATTTACTAGAAATACTTATATGTAACATCAACTTAGCTGTGGAGAAAGAGATAGTGAGTTTACATGATAAACCAGTTGTTTCTTTCTCCGGTCTGGGAAGTAGGTGACGCCGTCCTTGGTAATCTTGTTAAATGCTTCGTGTAGCACCGGAATCGGTCTCATCGGCCTTGGGAATATTTTGATTGAGATTCCCAACCAACTGACAGTTCTTACAATGTCTGCAATAACGGGTGTCATCGTTGTGCACTCTCGGCCAAAAGAACAGTTCATTTTCACCGTCGGGGTCTGTAGAGAACGGGTTCTGAACTTCCTGGGGGTGGACTTTGCTTCCCGCTAAGTCATTACCTAGGAGCAAGTGTACTCCTGGGACAGGTATGGAATCTATCACCCCAAGGATAACATCTCCTTGGATGAGCTGATGTCTCAAGTTGAACTTATGTAGTGGAACTACTGTTGGTTCAGCTCCCACTCCTTGAATGATGGTGACATCACCGGTGTTGGTTTCTGGAGCGATGTTCAATGAGTCTCTCAGCAAAAGTGACTGAGAAGCCCCAGTGTCTCTTAGGACGACGATGTTCCGCGATGATGCTGGTTCTCCAGGGTTGCTGATGACAGCATCTGTCATGAATGATGTGAAGCCAACAGTTCTCGATTCTTCACCATTGGTTGCTGCTGATGTAACCGGTTGGTGAAGAGGATAGTCATAAGATGACTGGACGAAAGTGGTGGTCACTTCGTTACCTCCCTGTGGACACGCTGGTGTAGTGACATCACGACGGGCTAGGTTCACCTTTGGCCTTGCTTGATGGGGGAGAGCGTTACGAGATGTTCGTACATACTCTCTGTTGTCTCGCTGTCGCAGGAAACAGTTCTTGATGATGTGCCCAGGCATGGAACAATAGTGGCAGATCAGTCGCCTGGCTGTGTCTCTGGGTATCTGTGTTGATTGACGAGATCTCAGCAACTGGCCAGCAGGGGGATTGCTGCTGATGAGAGGTAGTACCGGATTGTATTTGGTACCAGAACCCTGTGACTTCTTATGTACCAGCTCGTATGTATCAGCTGATTCTGCTGCCCTTTTGATGTCTGTTATTCGGTTATCCAAGATGTGTAGTCTGATCTCTTCAGGTACTGCGTTGAGGAAATCTTCTCTTAGTATCAGACTTCTGAGTTGGTCGAAGTCGTTGACATTCTCAGAATGGAGCCATCTTGAAAAGACTTTTTCTTTTTCAAAAAGGAACTCAACATAGGTTTGGTTCTGTTGTTTCCTATTTTTTCTGAACTTAATTCTGTAGGCTTCTGGAGTTATTTCGTAAGCCTTCAGAATGGCAGCCTTGACCTTTTTGTAATCTGATTGGACTTCGCGAGAGAGTGCCTGGTATGTGGTGGCAGCCTTACCAATTAAAACAGTGCTTAGTAACGTTGTGACTACGTTACTAGGCCATTGACAACTTTCAGCCATGTTCTCAAATGTATTAAAAAATACGACAAGATCTGACTCCTCAAACTTAGGGACTAATTTGCAAAACTGGGCCAATGTTTGGGCCACAGACAACTGAGAAAGACCTCCTGACCTTGAACTACTGTCAATAATACCAAACTCATATTCTAACCGCTTCATTTGAACTTCTCTTTCTAACTTAAGCCTGGCCTCAAACTCCCTATCAACAATTTCCACTTCCCGTGCCAAAACTTCAGAAAGGAGACTCTCATCTAACATGCCTTCATTAATGAAGTAAACAATAACTTTGTCCTTCAACACCCTAGAGGTCTGAGTAACAAAATAGTCCAGGTTTAACTTTTTGACAACTGTTATCAACTCTTTCCTACTTAAGTTCTCAACTGCTTCCACAGTAGGACTTAACAACAAAGCCTCCATAGCTACAATGTAACAATGTTTACCTTCAACTGATAACAAAAACAACTACTCAATAACTAGTTCAACTTCTTCGAACTACTGACCAAACTCTTGATCACAAACTTAAACTAATGCCAAACTTGCACATAAATCAAAATACCGGTCGAGCCCTCACTTGTTATGTCCGACCTCCGACAGCCGCGGAGGAAGCGGACGCCCCAGGTTCGTTTGGTATGGTACCGATAGAAGACGTTGTAACGGAATCTCAACAACTTGCCGTGAGCTCGTTAATACAGTCTAGGGGTAAAACACGACAAATCGAAGAGACTCACACGACTTAGACTATGAATACCTTTTTAATTTATGTACAAGAAAATGACACTAGGTAAGATCAAAATGTACAGATTCTCAGTGTAATATAAATAAACTCAACTCCAACTTACAGTTTGAGAAAAATCACAATACATCACAGCTGTGATAAATCATTAATTCACACAACTGAACTGGCCTCATAATAACCACAACAAAATACCAGGAAGAGACAATTTGCCTCTATAACAATAGAAATCCTTATACAGGTTAAACTATCACCGATAGTCAAAAAGGTGTAATAATACACCAGAACACAAATTCAGTAAACTACAACTAGTCACATAATTCCTTATACAAAAGGTGAAATCATGTCACAAAATAACAATACTGCAAAATGGCGTACCTAACCACAGGCACACCTCTCCTAGTCCCTAGGTCAATCTGGCGGCCTCTGGACTTGAGAAACCCGTGATTAAATACAACTCAGAGTAAGGGGAAATAACTCAAAGGTCTTTCGACTATTGGTTGAGGGTCAGTCAAGGATCCTCACGGTCGCAAGTCCATTGGTTGAGGGTCTGCCAGGGATTAAACTTACAATCACATGATGTGACAGCGTTCAGTTGACCGGGTTGTACCAGTGAACTGACAATTCTCCCAAGGACAAATACATAGTTCAGGAGATTAAATATACATAAAGCCAAACAGACCTAAGTAGGTCACAGGAAGAACAACACAACTAAAAACCCACGCATACCATCTTCCATAGTCGCCAGAGACGAATCAACCGCACAGAAAAACGAGTACACAACTATTGATGACGTCAACGGAAGCGGCCTTACACAGACCAACGTCCAGTACTCCAGGCTTGGTGAGGTGACCAGAGACTTGACCAACCCGTACCACACATTGACAACACCCGAATCAACAACGGCCAACTCAAGTGCAACCCTACACATGCGTGGACACAAAGAACTCGATACGACAGTCAACAAAGACAAACTTACGCTGAAAGACAATCTAGATTCAACTGATACAAAAAGTTCTGGTCAATATTTTATTTTAGAGACAGCCTCAGAGCAGAAAGCATTATGTTAATTGTTTTCATGACACTTAATTATGTTTTTACATTAAATTTAATTTGATATTATGGAAAAAAGTGATCCTTAAAAGTGCAGGTACAATTTCAATAAATTCTTTTTGAAACATTGTAAAAAAAAGTATGTGTTATTCCTAATTTGTAATTAATTATTTCAATGAACGTATTTGTTTATTAAAACATTGGCTCATTCGGATTAAAATACAATATAAAAATACTATTAGAATAAAAAAGAATGGAAAAGTGTCTGGAAAGTTATTAATATATAATTTTTAATACACATAACTATATTTTTAATGCAAAATTAGGCCATATATATTTTTTTAAAAAAGATACTTGAATGTGCTGAAATCGTTTTATTGAAGAATTCTAAAATTAAAAAAAAATGTATATTCTCTAAAGTAGAGTGAACTTTAATTAATGTGCCTCGACTACAAAAACAAAACTATTATAAGATACAAGTTTAGTTATATTATAATATTCAATTTAAAAACATGTATTTTAAATTGACTTGGTTTTAAAATGTTCCGTCGCCAGTTTCTCGACTTCTTTCCTGTTGACTTTACCAGAAGGCAGCAAGGGGAAGCCATCCATGATGACAAACTTGTCAGGGACACAGGCGAAGTTCAGTGCTCCATCAAGAAACATCGCTTGACAGAAATCTTTTAGCTCGGCATAAGTTAATGTTGCGTCGCGTTCTTTGACGACACACACACATAACTCTTGTGTGGCCTCTGGGTGGGGCAGTCCTGAAAGCAGTATAAATGCTTATATATGCATATATATATATATATATATATATATATATATATATATATATATATATATATATATATATATATATATATATATATATATATATATATATATATATATATATCAAAGAAACATTGTTTTCACTGCACATAAAATATAATGTACAAACTCTATATTATTACAAAGTTCATCAACACTACTTTACCTACGATGACCACGGTCTCAACCCCTGGACATTTCTGTACTCTCTCCTCTATCCACTGTGGGTAGATGTTAAGGGTTCCGCTCACGATGACGTCAGACTGACGTCCGATGACGTATAGGTGACCGTTTTCGCTAAATAAAATGAAACAAAAACCCAACTGTATCATTAATTTATTTAATTTAAGGCTGGAGTCAATAGGGATTTATTTGGTAAGAAGCAAGTGGTGGGGGTAGGGAGAGGGATGGACGGAGGGTATTGATACATTTTTAAGGGTAACACATTTTTGCGACAATATGGCTGAGTGCTATTTCTTTATTTGTTGTTCTATTGATTGCATTTATTGTTAACAAATTTAAAAATAACTCATGTCACGGTTGTTTACTAGAACATTTTGGGAAGAATTTGAATTAAAATCTATACACCTACATTGTAGGAAACAGTTCCTATTGAACCTGGCGGTTGAATGGACAAGTATACAGTTGTTTTTCTGATAGCATTAAATGAAAGATTGTAAGGTCAGCAGATTTCGGATTGGAAATTTACGATATTTTAGCCAGGACATCAACAGAGACGAGTCAGAGAGACTAGTCAGGTAACCACCAGAGACTAGTCAGGTACCCACGAGAGACATGTCAGGTACCCAACAGATGTCAGGTACCCAACAGATGTCAGGTACCCACTAGAGACGAGTCAGGTACCCACCAGAGACTATTCAGGTACCCACCAGAGACTATTCAGCTACCCACCAGAAACTAGTCAGGTACCCACTAGAGACGAGTAAGGTACCCACCAGAGACTAGTCAGATACCCACCAGAGACATGTCAGGTACCCACCAGATGTCAGGTACCCACCAGAGATATTTCAGGTACCCACCAGAGACATTTCAGGTACACGACAGACGAGTCGGGTACCCACCAGAAAGGAGTGATATACCCACCAGATTTTGTACAGAGACACAATTACAATCTTCTAATAATAGATGACGTTTTATTAACAAGCTTAATATTTTTTGCTAGAAATCAAGTTTCATAAAACATTTGCAAGTTATCTTATACTGTTTTTAAATCGTCAGTTACTAAAATAACAAAGCCTAGTATTACTTTTAAAATGTACTAATTGATAAAATTATGCAAATTTACCAAATAGCAAATGATTTTTTTTTCGTGTAGATCCCCAGCCCACTCCCCTCCCTTTAACTATAAATAAAAATAGCCTCTACCCACTCATAATATCCAGCATCTTTAATGTTGGTCCAGCCATCGTCTGTAACGTCAGGTACCTCGGTTGTGTTAAGGTAACGTCTGGTTACTGTGCTACCTGAGACAAGGGTTAGATCATAATTTGGTAAGAGATGTATGGTGGGTAGGGGCTGTCGTGATTCCTAAACCTAAAACATAATATGTCGGATGCAGGCTAGGAACATGATCCATATTTCCTAATTATATGGATGAAGTACATTAATTAAACTTATGGGCATCATATATTTTTATTTATATATTAAATGAAAAGTACTATTTGTAGAGACGCATATTAATACGTACTATTATTAATAGTACAAATATTCATATATCGATATTTTCTCTACCTATATTTAAACTGTATCCGAGCTCTTGTGAATGCATAACATATTCACACAAACACATACAGACACACAGACAGACTAGATTGCATAGTACAATTGTCCGATTTAGAAAGGTACTAAGTGCCAACATGTTTTGAACGACTTCAATACTTAAGAGTGGCCACATGTCTAGTACTGTAGAGTAGCAAGTATAACACAAACATTGAAAACATAGCAAACACCAAACTAGAGACTTCCGTAACGTTTCCACAAAGCTACTAGTAAACCACAATCATTTCACAACTAATTGAGACACGGCACCTTTTACATGAATGAGTCCAACACGATTCGATTCTGTAAACACTTCTTTAGTAGTTTCATCAACTAATCTAATTTGCATGTAGGGGTAGTTGTTTCCTACAAAGCAATCCTTAATCTTACCCTATAAAAATATTATATTGTCATCAGCAATGGTAATAAAATACATTTTATACATTAATGGCCTTACTTACAACTAAACTTACGTACTCAAAAAGTCAATTTTTGGCTAACAACAAAACAGTCACCAATTATTGGCTAACAACAAAACAGTCACCAATTATTGGCTAACAACAAAACAGATACCATGGATTTTGTATCAACAGTCCCATGAGCAATGACGCCAGTATCAACGGTTCCATAAAATGTGATTATCACCTCAGACACTAGGCTCGCCGCATGTAAAACATTCTGTAACAGTAACATTGTTACAAACAAGATACGCATAGTAGCCCATATTCCAAGATTATCAAACCAGCCCATAGGTTTAACTTTATCATGTTTTTGTAAAGACTGCTAATCCCAAAGTATCAAGTCTGTAGGATGTCTCTGTCCACCCAGTTGTGATGGATTACTGAGAAACAGTGAAACAAATTTCTTTGGGCATCGTGCTGACCACACTATCCCCTTGTATTCTAGGTCACTGACACGTTTTTCATCATCTACCCCCATCGCTCAAGGACACGAACGGATAAATAATGGTGAAATTTGTTACAAGCAATATGTGTATACTACATACATTTGTCAAACCAGCAAGTCTACTTTTTCTGACTAAATGAATTTTTGAACCTAAATTTTTCTTGCAGCACGATTTTATCTTTGTCATATTAATATGATTCTAATTAATCCAAGTCAGTAAAAGTACTATAAAAACCCACTCCCAAAAGCATCGTTTATAATATATATTATTTTTAAGTCTTCTAAATTTTAATCATATTAAATTAATTAAAATAGAATTTCGTTCAATGTTTTTATCGTTGCCATGCTTATACAGTCGTTCTTTTATGCTCCAAAGTTGAGGCCCTGAAGCAAAACAATACAAACATTTAAAGCATAATAAAATTAAACTTCACTTTAAAAAATTAATTATAAACCAACGTAAAAAATGATATTTAAACCTTTTTGAGTGGTTGACCTCCTAAAAGCGTTGCTCTGATTCGTTTCTTAAAAACACCTTCTGCATAAAGCTGAGGAAAAATATTTTATTCCAACAGCATGGTATTGTTAACTCACTGTGTATTGGATGCTAGTTTTGCTAATTTACCTAACACAAAACTGTCAAAATGTGAACAAATAAATAAAATTTTAAACTAATGTTAGGAACCCTCACGTAAATAAATATTTGAACAAACACAAATACTTGAACCAAATGTGTGGGTTGGATTAAAGATTTCAGAGTTCATTTTCTTTTGCACTAAACTTAACTATCTCTTCTTAAATGAAGGTTATAGTACCCCAGAAGCACTAATTAGAATTTGCAAACATTCATTGTTGTACGTCTTTAAAAGATGACAATTTTCTCTCACTAACTAAAAAAAAACCAGTTACCTATAGACATACTTATAAATACTAAGTTAAGTTTCATTTTATGTTCAATCAATTTCATTTAACACTCTGTCTTCCTAAACCTTTCATTATCTGAATATTTAAGTTAATAATTACTCATTTACATAAAAATAATATGGTAGCAGCCATTATTGTTAACCAAATTCATTAAATTTTTGAATTTACCTTCTTCAGTGTCATTATGTCTGCCGCGAATAAAATATTACAAGTGGCACCAAGGTTCAATGCAACCTCCCAAATGTCTGTCAGTTGCCGAAGCTTGAGGCCATCGAATATCTCCTGCACTAAGACAGGGAGGCCCTGAGACATGAAGAAATGGGGGAACCCGCTGAGCCAGCCAAAAGTGCGGTCGTTGAAGAAGATGTCGTCTTTTAGCAGGATAGGGTGGGCGTCCGAAATAGTCAGAACTTCGCTGTGGAAATGGACATGGTAGAAGCAGTAGATGTTTATTAACGCAGGTAAAGTACATAATGGGGGAAGGGTATAGCGTGGGGAAGTTATCGTCTAATGCATGTATGGTAAACCAAATCTATAGTGAATGTTTGTGGTCAACTATGTACATATTCGGAAAAAAAGTGTATGTAACAAACGGAAGATTCTGTAAAAGTTTTATGGTTGCCTTACAAAACTATTCACCGAAATGTAACACATGGTTCATTGTGTGTCCCGTGTTTTGCATATAAAACCAGCACTTATCTAGTGTGAGTTTCTTTTTTAAATCTTTTATCGTAATTCAAATATGAGCTGCTGTAGTCAAGTCTGAAGAAAACTGTCCCACCAGAACTAACTGATACAGCAGTATATGTATCACAGACAACGGTGGGCTCTACTAAAACGGTTTAGGTACCTGTATCTTACTGTCGAGTTGAAATAAAACTAATACATAAATGCTATTTCAGTATCTGTTTAGATATGTTGTAACATAAAACAACACATTTACTCGTCAAGAAAAGTAACCTCACAACCCTCCCTACCGATGTGTTCTGGGTATCAGTTTTGACAATCCTGTACTCCCTGAAGTGAAGAAATAATACGCATCATCTTCAGCAGTGACGTCAGCCTCGTAGAAGTCTTCATCATCCAGACCAGCAAGAAAACTCGTGTGGTCTTCGTGGCTCCTCAACTCGTACACAATTGCTTGTTTCAAAGTCGGTGCTTTGTCACATTGGATTGGGATTATAGTTTCTGTGCTGTGGATAAAAAGCGATCTTCGTTATTTTGTGCAACTACCGGATTCAGGGCCTCTGTTATAGCTGGTCTATCTGCCAGATCTCTTGCCATTGTTTTCACTTGTTTTTTATTGTTTTTAATACATCAAATTTAATTTCAGTGTTACATGGGTAAGTTATGTTAGGATTTTGATTTTATTATTTTTGTAACGTAGAAAACAGTTAATTAATTAAGTCCATAACATCAAGTAGTAGTCAATTTTCGTAACATTGACTGCGTATTATTCAGTAACGCAGCTAAAAACGCGCAACGGAAAATTGCGAAAAAAAGTTCGTAAGTGCATTTTTGTTTTCTTAATTCGAGCATTTATAGACATTATCAAAGAATGACCACATGTACATCGTGACATAATAAAGCATTGTCTCCACGAAATATGCGAACATTAAAGTTTATAGGTATAATTAATTTGTATTTGCTCATTTTCCTTTTTACTTATCTTTCCGTTGTCCAATTAACTGTTAACCCATTTTTCTGGGAACATTAAAAATACACATAAAAAATGATGTAAAAAGATCTTACATAAAACAATTTAATGCCACGTATATATTTAATTTTTTTTTTTAATCTTACTGTTTTCCCGTAACAAAGATTTTTGTAACAAAATATTGTTTCACCATCTGGAATGTTGGATGGTCAACCGATGTGATGATCATGGAGCATTTCGAGTTTCTAAGGGTGGTAAAAAAATCTTCACCATCCTTGAATGTCGGCTGCAACGTTAACAGTAAAAAAAAACACGTCAAAAACATACACTCAATTCCCAATCAAGTCATCATCTATTTTAATTTAAAATTACGATAACTTCGCTGTTAAGGAATTTGATTGATTTTTTTTTACATCAGAAGACGCTTGGCAATATATCATTGCGTGATAGTACACTGTTTTTGTAATTAGACTGCTTTTAAGAACACATGCATTTGTAATCCATTAGATTATAGTGAATATATCGACTGCTTATTTTAATTGCTGTGATCTAGTTGGTTTAGTTTTTCTAATTCACGAACAACGTTTCTATATTTTTGGAGAATCTACTATATGTTAATGTATAACAATTATAAATAATACCCAAGCACATTTTACTTACCAATCCATGAGAAACAACGCCACCAGTCATTAGTATTCCCATATCAATTACGATTCTTGTTCTTGAGTTGGCCATTACAGAACAAATTATATCCCCTTTCTTTTGGAGACATTTAAAAACAATCAAAAATATTTTTAAATACTTTATAATTAAAACAAACATAAATATTTTAAAATACTTTATAAAAAAAATTATGTATGTCTTCAACAGAAAAAATTCCATAGCATTCATCCATATCATCTCACCTGGATACCATATCGATTCAGACGAGAAGCGTATCGTCTGCTCAAATCATGAAGTTGTTTCCTTGACAACAGTATCACCACATTTTCCAGATTGATAAAGCAGAAACTTTTTTTATCAGGATCTTCTTCGGCCAAATGCTGAAGCCGCTTATTGATGGTGTCGGCAGAGGGCATTGTTAGTATGTTTAAGTAGCTTCGTATGTATCTAAATCAAATAAAACAATTACTCTCATTTATATAAAGGTTAAAAATGTGCAAAATCCAAAATTAATTAGTATTAATTAAAAATTAAACTCTAGATTTTTAAAATATCTAAAATTAATCTTAAAGTATCAATCGTGTTCCAAACGTTAAAGCAATTTTAAAAAATAAATATTGTTAACCTGCTTGATAAAGTTTCTTAGCTAACAACAATATTTAAAAACCAAAAAAAAAGACTAAACTTATTTTTCATCAAGCTCGACAAAATGAACCTTTGTACAGAACGCAATATATATATATATATATATATATATATATATATATATATATATATATATATATATATATATATAGTAACACGACATACGACTAAACCTGCGAGGAAATCCAACAGAATTGTTTTTTGCTACCTTTTCTTATATACCATTATCAACATTTTTTTTTCTCCACATTTAGATACAAATATAATGAAACGAAATATTCTTTTGAATTATTAATTTCTGCTTTTTTTTGTTCATAAGTGGAATAATCTTGGAATGATTCATCAAATACATTGCTTTTTTCATGTACATGCTTTTAATTGCATTTATAATTTATTATAGTGCAAATGAATAGCGAATAATTTTCTGAAGTTATTTGAAATCTGATATAAGAGCAGTCTCCCTATGGTAACATGTGGTTTCATACTCAGCAGTATTATATTATCTGGTGGATTTACTTCATTTCTGGTAAAAAAAAGGTTCTAACAATGTTAATATATTTGACTAATTTTTTCCCCACGAACTGAGTCACATGTAGTTTACGTGATTCGTCAAGATGGATATTCTGAACTATCATGATTTTTTTTAAAAGTACATTGACAACATATGATTTATATAGATGTGTGTTATCAGATTTGTCAAATTGTTTAGAGTTTGTTTTAAAAGACTGACATAAAAATAGAGAGGGTTTAAACTTCAAATACCAAGAGCTTTTAAACAATTAAAATAAAAGTATGTGTGTTTTAGAATCAGGTCAACGCTATTTTAGACATTGGTGGATGATAATGATATTTTGTAATCCCAAAAAAAGAAAAAGAAATGAGATAGAGAGAGAATCAATTCAATGGTTTTTTTAGACACAGTTGGATGATAATGATAGTTTATAATTCCAATGAAACAGAAAAAAGAAATGAGATGGAGAGATAGGAAGAGGGAGAGCGAGAGAGATATATCCAATAACCAAGAGTAATGTTAATTTTATTCATATTGTTCGTGCACTAACCCTTCCGGATTTACTTTAGCCAACTGCGACACAAAGGATATGTTTCTACACAGGTGACATCGATTAAATGAGTCACACAAAGACTACAAGCTGCTAACTGTATTAAACCCACTACAATTAATGGAAAATCTCGTTATATTTTATATTACATATTGCATTCAACGAAAAAATCAGTTTACCACCTGGTTTAATACTTAATCATGAAAAAAATGACATTTTCTAACAATATTGAAGATTGAATACTGCTCAGTTTTACACCAAAACTTTTTCTGATTGAAATGATTTAAAATATCAACACAGTTACACGTACTTTCAAATAAGGGTTAACGATGCAACGATATCTAAAAAAAATACCAAATGAATGCATATAATTCGATACACGATTGCTATGTTTCTATATCTTATTCTATATTTTATAGGGTCTTTATGGTCAGATTGGAATAGAAGAAAAAGTGGAACATTTTTATAACAGTGTTACTAGTTGTAAAATAAAAAGCCTGTAATTTCTTAAATATACAAGATTTACCAAAAAACCAGCTACAAAATAAAAAATTAATACCAACAACCATAGCCCATTTCAATCTTACAGTAAAGACATGTACATAAAACAAAATATTGATTTAATCAGAAATTTTTAGATTGTGTGCAAGATGTTCTCTTCTGTATCAGCGAATCTGTTATGTTAATCCAGTCTTATCCATTTCCCTCTTGACAGATCGTTTCTCTAAATTTTGTCTTCAGCTTTTATAGAGACAGTTGTCTTTCTTCTTCTTCGTTCTTAATTTTTAGCGTTGGAGGGGATCGAGCCTTATCCGCCAGAGGGTTTGAACTTGAGCCTGTTTCGATTTTAACAACTTTGAGCTTTTACCGACGCGACCACGCCTCCAACACAATAAAGTATACGTGTCAACTGGTTATGTGTCATTGAGGCCATTGACTCCGATTTCAGCCTGCTTTTCTATTTGGATTTGCTTCCATGGACTTTGTCCAACCAAGAACAAACTACAAGGCAGCCGTTGTTTGATTTTGAAGTTGTCTCTCCTAGAAGAGTGGCTATCCCCAGCTAACGAGCCTCATCTGCCCGGGGTTTCGAACTCGAGACTTTTCGGCTTAGCAACTATGAGCTTTTACAGACTCGACCACGTCGACAGTGTAACTTTAGGTATAAGCAATCAGATGCTAGAGAAATCACAACTAAAGAAACAAACACCAACGATGGTAACACTCTCACCAATGGCCAGTCAAAAAACGTTTGAAAGAGAACATGCACACTTTCTAGTCCAGTATAACGTGTTCCATATTTGTGATAATTAATTAATTTATTAATTAGCCATGCTCACATCTGACAGAATGTTAACTAAAAACAAATGGCTGAGTGCTTAACCTGGATACAAAAACTTACATCAGAGATGTATATTATATGTTTTTATTATGTATATATGTGTTAATTATTCATAGGTGATAGTATAAACAGGGTCTCTTTATGTAATTCGGCTAATGAGTAAGTGACCTTACCTGCAGCGGTAAGATATACCCAATTGACAGCTTGTAGTACAGATTTTCTGGTCGAGTGATAAAGCACGAAAATTCTCACATGAAAATTTTCAGATCGGTTATCAGGTTCAAGCCTGTAGGTCCTTATATTGGTTTTTCTTTTTTCTTGTTTGGAATGTTATGCGCTAAAACCAGTAGACTCAGATTTCAGCCAGCTGTTCCCTCTGGATTTGCTTCCATAGCCTTTGTCCATCCAAGAAAAAAACTAAAAAGTTATCTGCTCTTGGAATTGTATCATCTAGAGATTTATATCCTGGGAATTCGAACTTGGGACGTTTCGGTTTAGTCATAATTAATAGTCGTTATAAGTAGAGTGTTCAAATTGGCGATAAACATCTATTTATGTACTACTAAAAGTCAACTTTGTTTACATGTTTGAATATTTATTTGTTTGTCTGATTTGATACTGTAAGGAAACTACTCTATATGGGGGGGGGGGCTCATAAAATAGTATGTAGGTAGAGAACAATTTTTGATTGCAGACAGACTGTTAATCACACATTTATTTAAAGACGTTAATTAATTTATTGATTTATTCATAGGTAGATTGACCACATTTTTAAAAAAGTTTTAGAACAATGGCTTAACTTTGACTGAATAGTGATGTTTGATAACTCATTTTTTTGTTTGCTTGTTTTTCTGATTTGTTATTGGGGAGAATCTTCATTATGTGTAGAGCTGTGAAATGGTATTTTGAGTGGTAAATATTTTTCCTTCTTAAACACACTGTTAATTACAAACTAATTTAAAGCCGTTAATTAATTTATTGATATATTTATGTGTAGATTAACCTCATTGTATATAAAAGTTTAGAACAATGACTGTAGTAATAGGAAAAAGATATATTTTCTATTTACAACAATGTTTTCAATTATTTTTCCTAAGGCCTACATGTGAATGATAAGGTTGACTATCAGGACCTCGCGGGGCACGGGGCAGGTGAAGTAGAGTTCACCTGTTTGTTTGTCCTGAGCATATAAAGTGATAGTGTGGTCAGAGACATGCTCGGCTGGAATCGTTTTTTTAAACGATAAAAACATGTTGTCTGAGACTTGGCGGTACACTGGGCAGGTGAAGTAGAGTTTAGTAGGTCACCTGTGACGTCAGTATATGAAGAAATAAAAAAACAAATGTTTGAATGTGGGGTCTGTTTTTTTGTGACGATAAGTGACACTGCAGTAACGTAGCGAGGAGGGTGGGGCGGGGGGGGGGACATGTACCCGGGGCGCCGACCTTAGGGGGCGCCGAAATGGGTTGGAAACATAGATTGAAAGGTTGAGTGGGGGTGCAAATCGAAATCTTGAAATGGGGGGGGGGGTGGTGGTGCACATCGAAAGTTATAGGGGGGTGCATATCAAAATCTTGCCGGGTGGGGCGGGGGGGGGGGGGGTTCAAATCGAAAAATTTGTCCCCGGGCGCAGAAAAGGGTCGCTACGCCTCTGAGTGACAGACGTGATGTTTTTTGATGGATGACCCCCGAAACCCACAGTTATCCAACGGGTGACGGGTAGTCTAGTATACTACTAAAACTCAACTTTGTTTACATGTTTGAATATTTATTTGTTTGTCTGATTTACTATATCAAATGGTTCTACTCATCGTGGAGAGCTGTAAAATAGTATGTAGGTAGAGAACAATTTTTGTTTTAAGACAGACTGTTTATCACAAATTTATTTAAAGACGTTAATAAATTTATTGATTTATTCATAGGTAGATTAACCACATTTTTTTAAAAGATTAGAAAATCCACTAGAGTCGACGAAACAGTGACGTCACATTTTTTGTTTACTTTTTATAACAATAAAATGGCGGCTTCCATCATAGGCCCATTCAAAAGTTTAACGCGTTCTTAATCTAATTTTCTGTCGGCCATAACTTTAATAATACGTCCGTTTGCTGTTTTTTTTACGTTCCAACACTTATATAAATTTTCAACTGTCTTTTTCATTTAGTTTTACAATAAATTTCTCTACAATCTGACCAAGAAAGTTATTTATAGATCTATCATGTGGCCAAGCAAGTTATTTATAGATCTAGATCTAGAATCTAGGTCAAACAAAAGATTAATTAGATACATACCAAAGATTAAGTAAATAAAAATACAATCCATTTTATAATCATAATACATTTTTAGTCCTTAAATACTTGATATAAATCTTTGTGATATATCTGTCTAGATCTAGATTCTAGATCTAGAATTTCTAGATTCTAGACCTAGATCTAGACCTAGATCTAGATCTAGCAAGAGTTACGCAAATAGATCTAGATATAGATCTACTAGATTCTAGACTTAAGCAAACGAGTCGTAGAATCTAGATCTATACTAGATCTAGATAATTTAGACATTCTTTATTTTATATAAATCTTTGTTTGGCTAATTAAAGATAAAATTTAATTTGAAAGTTACTACTACTCTAGATTTGGATCTAGATCTATGCGCGTAACTCAAGTTGCATAAGGAGACTCAAAGTATTGAAGTATAGTATACAAATTCATCTGTTACTTCACGAGTAAATAGCTAATTTGTTAGTGTAATCGGCTCTCATGCGGGTGGCACAGGTTCTAGACCAATACGTCAATGATAATTTTTTTTTCAATTTTCATTTTATTTTTTTAGATGTGAATGATAAAGTTGCCTATCTGAACTTGGCGGGATACAGGGCAGGTGAAGTAGAGTTCATCTGTTTCTTTGTTCTAAGCATATGAAGGGCTAGTGTGGTCAGAGACATGCTCGGCTGGAATCGTTTTGGAACCGATAAAAACATGTTGTTTGAGACTAGGCGAGACACTGGGCAGGTGAAGTAGAGTTGAGTAGGTCAGCTGTGACGTCAGTATATGAAGGGATAGTCTGAAATCGGTGTTTTCGGTGTTTTTAAAAGATAAAAAAACATATTTTTGAATGTGGGGTCTGTTTTTTGTGACGATAAGTGACACTGCAGTGGCGTAGCGAGGGGGGGGGACATATGTCCCCGGGCGCCGACCTTAGGGGGCGCCAAAATGGGTTGGAAAAATAAATTGAAAGGTTGAGGGGGGTGTAAATCGAAAGTTTGAGGGGGGGGGGTGCAAATCGAAATCTTGAGGGGGGTGCACATTAAGTTTGAGGGGGGGGGGGGTTGCAAATCGAAATCTTGCGGGAGGGGGGGGGGGTTCAAATCGAAAAGTTTGTCCCCGGGCGCCGGGAAGGGTCGCTACGCCTCTGAGTGACAGACGTGATGTTTTTTTTTATGGATGACCCCCGAAACCCACAGTTATGCAACGGATGACGGGTAGTCTAGTTTATTCTAAAGTGCAATTGACTGGAGTAATTTTTTTATTATTTTTGACACGTCAACTTTTTACTTTCTCGTATATACGAAGTATAGAGAAAGCCTTGTAATAGTGCAAAAAAAAACTAGATTTTTGCAAATCTCGACGTTTTAGGGCTTCCTGAGTCGGAAAAACTTTTTTTGCAATCTTGTCCGTATGTCTGTGTGTATGTATGTCTGTGCGTCTGTGTGTGTATAAACACGATAACTTGAGTACCGTTACAGCTAGGTTGATGAAATTTCATATATATTATATCAAAATCGTAGATCCGTACCAAGTTTTGAGCGATTTCCGATAACCTGAAGTGGTACTTTTTCTACTTTGAATTTTTCTAAATTCTATAACTTGAGTACTATTTCAGATAGATAATTGAAATTTCACATGTTAGTAAAAGATATAATTCTCTACCTTCTATCAATTTTGAGTAATTTCCGTCTACCGGAAGTAGAAATTCACGCTATTTCCGATTTCTCAAAAAAAACGCATGTGAATTTATAAAGTACTAATAATATTCCGCACTATTATGCATATGTTATTTGGCATTCAATTGGTGTGCAATTATTTTTTTACGAGATTCTTTTCTATTATAAAAAGTTTAAGTAATTAAAAATGGATTACAAATATTGTCTATGTCCTGAGTTGCCATCCCCCGTAGTGTTATATTAGAATATTCGAGAAAGTTTAGGGGAGATCACTCCCTGTTTATTTTTTACGGATTGCTTTGAAGCAGCTCAAACTTTTACTTACATCCCAAATTTTGTAAAACATCTTTATCCACATGTAGGCCTAATAGTTAGATAATTTAAACGTTTAAGTCCAGAATGATAAATACTTTAATGCTATTCAAACAAGTAGAGTTCACCTGTTTCTGTCTTTTTAGCATATGAAGAGATAGTGTGGTCAGACTCATGCTCAACTGAAATAGGTGTTTTTAAAAGACAAAACAACTTAACAACCATTGAACAGCCGGGTTTTTAAAGAAATCTTTTAAGTCCCTTTATTTTAAGTCTCTTAATCAGCGAGTGTATTTAATATGGTATGGTTAACGATGTAGAGATGAACTACTTCATTTAAATCTATATATCTATACATAAAAACCTAATAAAAATAAAACACTTTACAACAAGAAAAATACCACTGAATAGTCGAGATTTTAACGGAATCATTTAAGTCACTTAATCAGAGTGTGCCTGTGTTATGTAAAATGTGTCAGATTTTTAGCTAATTAGTTATTTCGTTGCTTTGTCACAAATATCGTTGAGCTTGTAGTAAAGCACATTGCGTTTTGACCAAAAACTATTTCATAAATTATTTTTCTCAAACAAGTACGTTTTAAAATATATAGGCTTGTAACTCACGTGAAACGGGTATCGATGGCAAGATACTATTATATTATGCTTACAATATACGAGTTTATACAAAGTTATAACAATTAGTACAAACAAAAAGTAAAGGATCCTCTTCCGACCTTGCGATTTGGGAGGCGAAGTAGAGTTCAAATGTTTCTCGGCATATGAATGAAAGCTGATCAGCGCTTTGCCCAGCTGCCTTAACTTTCCCATTGGAACTGAATAACAAATTTGTAGGCTCTAAAACTACAAATCTTTAACGCTGTCACGTTGCAGTCTTAATAAAACATCTGAAACAAAGCTTATATGTTGCGATATTCAGCTGAGGTTGTATGTACTTTGAATAAACGTGACATATTTTCTTACTTGACAAATGACTTTGTTTACAAAAGACTAGAAAACACGCAGTACATATACATATAACTATGATAAAAATAAATATTTAAATTAATCATTGATTTCAAAAATACAATATTAATTAGAAAAACACTGGAATAAATACTGGATACATAGGAACAATCACACCCGTTCTTAGACTCAGCAAACGTAGCTTGCCACTACATTCATCTAGGTGACACTCCTAACACATTCTATCATCCACCACTCTCACACTACAGTCTGTGAAATCGACAAAAGCGTGCAAAACCTAAGATTAATCACTCACACATTTACATCTTATGGCTAGGTATTCTACTATCATGCAAACAATTCACTTCTAATACGATACACCAGAAGTCAAGTCTGTTACAGCCTCGTTTCGATTATAGATTGTATTTCAAAGTATACAAATAACTAGCATCCTGAAAATCTATACCTACTAAAATGGATTTTTTCGTAAAAGTTTTCACAGCGACTCTCAATTTGTCTAATTATTAAATGTTTGAACAAAGAATGATATTCATCAGCAAGGTTGGCAAACAGTGTAAAAATATTTTAAAATAAATTAAAATCGTATAACTTGAAATATTTATATTATTTTTCAAAATCGTTCGCAACGAAGAGTTCGAATAATGGGGAAATCGAATTTATAATTAAACATTGCTAGAATATTCTTGGACAAATTAGACCATCTTAATTTACATGTATAAAAGACAAGTTATGGCTATGTTGAAAATCCCCTCAATCCGTTGGACATTTATTTTCTCTGTATAAAAAAAAATTACAGATCATTACATAAAATATTTTTGCAATGGTTAACGGATGACCACTCTTCCGCTATTCGATTTTGCACTTTAATATATACAAGGGGAGAGCAAAAATTCAAACTATTTAAATTTTTCCAGTTGTATTAAAGGTAACGTCCCTTGCATTCGTTATTTTTAGACGGACAGGGCACAATAAAAATTAACAAGTGCTTTCACGCAGCAGATACAAAATTTACATAGAATGTTTTTATGTAGCATTAAGTAAGAATATATTTTATACAAACATGTTGAAGCAGTGTTGTAACATACTTTCGTTTAAAGTAGTGTGTCGGCATTTTAATAAATAGCTGTTGTAATCCTTTTGATAAAGAACTCTTTAATCCCGTAATTATTTTCATGTTTTACAGGAATTTTTTTTAACTCATTTTTTTTCACTACCCCTGCGGATATACCACACATATCTTTTTTTAAATTTAAACCCCACACACTATTGATTAAAATTAATAGTAATTGAATACCCTACATACTGATATAAGTTTTAAGGCATTAAATATTTATTGAAGAAAGATAATTGCTTAGTTATAAAGAAGAAAAAATAAAGAGTTGATTTTTTCGTGCAAAAATTACCCTTCTATCGGGAAAATTAATAAAAAGAATTACTTTTCATTAGTTCTTATTCATAGAAAACGAAAGTACCTTCCATTTTTCTTCAAAAATCCTGGATCGGATTAGTCTTAGTTTATAGTTTAAGTACTTTAATTTTGGTTAATGTTATAATATGGCGACGTAAACGTTTAGACGCGGCCGCTGAACGGCATTCCGCAGTGTTAAAAAATGTCGTTTTGCGAGTTGTTTTAGAAAAAAATTGTATAAAATACAAAATCAACCTAACGAGAAAACTACAAGAAGTAAATACAAGGAAAAATGACCACTCTAGCGTTATCTTTACTTAGATTTACGATTAAAAACTTGGATTCCGAAAAACAAAGAATTAAATCGAGAAAATTTTATCGAACGCTGGGAGCGTCGTTACGGTCTTAAAGAGGTTAAAACGAAAAACAAAAATAATTTTATATTTATATTTATAAAAAAATATATATTTTATTCTTAATGTACCTTTTTCTTTTTTTTTTTACAAACTACATTTTATTTTAAAATATATTATTTAAATCTGACACATGCATCTTATACATTAGAATGATAATAAAAATGTTGACACCTTTATTCCGTTGCTTAAATAGAGACTGAACAAAAAAAACAAAAAACAACTGGTAATCGCCGGCAAAAATAGATCTTCTACCATATAGGCTGTAACTCTCGATAGTTCAGCACACTGGTTTCGTCTTGTGTTCTTTTGATTCCACCATGTATTAATTGCATTATCCACTATATTGGATTTTAACAATTGTAAACAACCTCAAAGAGTCATTGTATTTGTGATATAACGTGTTTACTTGTTATTGTAGGGGGGGGGAATCAGCTTGATGTGATTCTATTAACCTTCTCTCCCCTCCCCCTCTCATGGGGTAAAGACTTAGAGTGGTTTAGCCTGTTATTATTACGAACGCTGGCGCAGGCCGCAGTTTCGTATTCAATTAATCTGACGCGAGCATGCGCAAAGAGAGGCCCATTTACTTCACAAGGTGGGGACTGACTGCGTGTCACTTGTTTGTCTTGTCAAAGCTCAAGTGGTAAGGTTTCTTTTTTATATTAAGCCTTAGATTGTGTAAGTTAGTAATATTATTATTATATCAGCTTAGCAGAATTATTTAATTGATGAAGGAGTCGGCGTGGTCGAGTCGGTAAAGCACATTGTTACTTAACCGAAAAGTCTCGAGTTCGAACCCTCTGGCAAATGAGGCTTAACAACTGGGAACAGTAACTCTTCTACGTGAGATAACTCCAAAAATAAAACAAAAGAAAAGCAGGTTGAGATCGGAGTCAACGGCGCCATATGGCACATAATAAGTTGACACGTTATTGTGTTAGAGGAAATCCATTCCAACATTAGAAGTAAGAACGAAGAAGAATTCTTTTTAACACAATCAGCAACCAAATACAAGCAGGTGCTGTTAAGGGGTCATTCATAAATGACGTCACGCTTTTTTGGACGATTTTTACCTCCCCCTCCCCCTCCGCTCCGTCACACATCGTCACAAAAAGCCAGACCCGCCCCCTAAAATGACGTCACACTTAAGGATAAAACCCCCCTCAAAATTGCAGTTAAATATTTTTGTTTTATATTGTTAATCAGATTTATTTCTTTACTGAAATAACAGTGGAACCAAGCTTAATAAATGAATCGATATTGCATGTTTTTGTAAGCGTATAGGTTACTGTTAATGTATTATACTAGTGACTATTGATTTTGCATGCTGGGATATGTAAATAAAACTATCATCCATGTACTTTGTAGTATATAAGTTTATAATTAATGATATTCAAATACTTACATTACTAAAAATAAAATTCAGATTAATTATCTAATCTTTATATTTTTTAAATATCAAATTGCTTGAACTTCTTGATAATGAACGCGTATTTTCTAAAAATAATTATGAGCTATAAATATACAAACTTTAACAGTTAACTAAAGATTAATATAGCCTACATTTACGAGACGATGATGGGAATCGATAAAATTAGCAATGTGTAGATGTAATATGTATTCCAAAGAGGTGGAACTACATATACCTAAAATGTCCCTACTGATGTAGTTTAATTTTTAAAAATAGTTTTATTTATTGTTTAAGTTCTTATGCTAATTTTGGTAAACGGGTGTTAAGTAGTTGATTTTAGAAGCGAATGGTGTAAACGTATATCTTAAACTTTAAATGTAATGCCGCAGTTTGAAATGACCAATAAAAAATGTTATGATGCGCGCACTGGTCGGGATGTCCTGGCCAATGTCCTATCTAGACTAAGTTGTGAACGCGATTTCATTATTCTGGGTGCGGCTTCATTGTGAGTAACGTATTGTTTGGCTCTTGCTTGTATAGCCTTCTATATGCAATGCGACATGGACCAAAAGGGCCGTCAGACCAAAGACAGACATAGTGTACGCACTAAGAATAGAGAGAGAGAGAGTGAGATGGCCTCCCTTGAAAGTGGTGTGCTAGATAGAGCAAGTGTATGAGAGAGAGAGAGGGAATGAAGAATGTTGTTTGATGGAAACAAAGTCTCATGCCATGACATTTCTGTCAATTCCTGTCTTTTCTCTCAAATCCTGTCTTTTCCTCTCTATTCCTGTCATTTCATGTGGTAAATATATTATCTTCGTTAATTGTGTTCTATTTGATGTTGGTTCACCGGGCACATTGAGCAATTAAACATACAAATCCAAGTATAACATTATGTTTGAGTTTAAATTTGTGTTTATGGTTTTGTTTATTTTTCTGATTAAGTTTGCGTTTATGTTTATGTTTGCGTTTCAGTTAATGATTAAGTTTATGTTTCCGTTTGCGTTTATATTAATGTTTGCGTTTATTTTGTTTTTATTTTCGCAAATGCTCATTATTACATATAGGCCCTTAATCGAACATTTTATAAATGCCAAAACACCGGGTAGCGAAGGGCATATGATGCTTAATGAGCACGGACCTTTACAAATAACTTGTACCTCAGATGCAAGTGCAGGGACTGACCGGTACGTTTAAAAAAAACGTTTAAAATCAGAAATTAATATTGTTTATATTGGATGCCAGCTTTGACTGTAAAAGTAAGTTTCCTTCAAAATTTGCCCTATGGACCCACGGTGTAAAGGGAAGTAGCTAATCTCTTGATCTCAACACAGCACTTTGTTCAGCCGCCATTAATATCCCTTGCGTGAGTCAAGTACCCATCAGAGCTTCGTAGTCTCAAGTTCGTCATACAGATTAAAGTCGAGATTTGGGACACTGTAATTTTCCCGTGACATAATTAAAACAGAGCAAAGCAAACGAATTGGTTGATGAAGCGGCAAAATAATACCTTTACATAAACCGTAAATTTACGAATACATTGCGCTGGTTCCAAATTTTAAATTTTAAATTATAATTTGGATAATTTCAGCGTGTTAAATTTTAACAGTTGGAAAATGAACGGGTCCCTTATAAATTGCAAGGGATAGATAGGCTATAACTTGATTTTCATTTTACGTTCTTGATAAGTAAGTTATTTACTGTAATGTGCATGGATGTGGACAATTATTTCAAGTGTGCAGTCACAGCACACGCTTTTCACTTAACCTGAACGATAGTATATCACGTTAACACATTTAATTTCTAGATTATGAACTATGTGTGTTTACAAACCCATAGTAGAATTGCGTATAAATGAAAAGCGGTAACACTGTAAATCTGAACGGTGTAACGTTTAGACTGCGTTTCTGACAAAGCTATGACGCAGAGGATGCGCGTATTTTATTGACACGTTCTATGGTGCTAATCAAATCATTCTTCTTCTTCGTTCTTAATTTTTAGTGTTGGAAGGGATCGAACTAGAGATTTTTCGGTTTAGCAACCATAAGCTTTACCGACTCAACCACGCCGACCGCTTTCCAGCACAATTAAGTATACGTGTCAACTGGTTATGCGCCATTGACTCAAATTTCAGCCTGCCTTTCTTTTTGGATTTGCTTCCATAGCCTTTGTCCAACCAAAAACAAACTACAAGGCAGCAGTTGTTTGATTTTGGAGTTGTCTCTCCTAGAGAGGAGTGGCTGTCCCCAGAAAGCGAGCCTCATCCATGAGCTTTACCGAGTCGACCACGCCGACCCCTAAATCATTCTACTTCACTGATAATTAAAACTTGTTGTGCCACATTTTGTGAATTGTAAAACGTGTAGCAGATAATACGTTTGCTACCTGGGGCAATAATCACCCGATCTGATAGATATTCTATTATCAATATTTAAATTATTTCTTTTGCATTTATACCTGTTTTAGCACAGCTTTCACGTGTTTAGCTATAACATATGCATGACATTATTTCACATATGTAACAGACTGAATTATTATGTATAATAACTATATTGTAATTGACATGAAGTTGCGTGAATGTAGAGTACCTGACCAACGGAAGTAATTGTGAGCGACTCGCCATGTATTTACATGCTTTTTTGTGAGATCGTTCACTGACGTAAGGAGAAAGAAAGCTGTGTATAAAAGGTGAAGGGCAAGGTGAACAGGTATGCTTGCCTGTGAATGTGTAGTAGGATGTCACCACTTTACTTTGCTTCTTGATTGTATTATACCAGTTGTTTTTCTTCTACTATGGATTATTATGATTTCATTGTGGATATTGTAAATAAAGTTTAAAGTTACAAACTACTGTTGCTCGTGTTACAATGGATGAACCAACCCACAACAACAACAATGGATATTACTGTTGTTACAATGGTGTCAGAAGTGATTGACGAATTTGTTGTTACAACATAAAAATATTATCTAAAATTTAAAAATTGCAAAAGATTATAGTTAAAGATTGTATGTATACATCAAAAGAAGTAAAAAAAACAAATATGCTGCTTGTATTACACGAGTTGAGGCAAAGATAAATTATTCATTTTCTAACATGAAAACATTGTAACTTGAAACCAAGTTATAAATTGACAGATTGTGCAAAATACCTCGAGGGTAATCCATGAAAATAATTTATGAAAGAAGGGTTTAACTACTGATTTTACTGGCATAAAAAGACGAACTATTGGCATTAATTGATGAGCACACGTCCATTAAAATAATAAAATCAAGTTTGATTCTAAATTCGTAGTCTTCATTTTTCATTGAGTCTGTATCGGGTACATTAAGCTCAGGGGAATCGGGATTTAATTGAGATTACTAATATTTGCCAACAATTATTTGTGTATGTATGTCTATAAAACATATACTTTTAACCAAGCGATTTACTATTACTAATATAAATTTTGAATTATTTAATTAAAAGTGCTTAATAAAGACAACAACAACAAAAATTCAAAGCTATCTACACTGTGTAAATAGAAATATAAAATTAGAGTAAATTAAACAAAGAATCAGCCAACGTTTGTGTCAACTAAATTAATACAGATATTTAAGATTTTTTTTGTAAGTGTACATACATTTATCAGTTACGTAATCCTTCCGCCAAGGTAGTCGAATTTGTACACAAGACATTTGACAAAAAATCACTAATTTTAATATTGTTTTGCACTATTAGTATTGCAGCACATCTTTTCTACAATTAAAGCATGAAATTTCGTTTTTTAGTGCTTTACTTTTTCAACCTATATATTTCTGTTAAAAAACGTTGATCTTATTTTGGTGAAAAATTTGAAAAAGTAAAACATATATTTCATTATTTTCTAAATGATTTATGAATTTTGTATTCTTCAAATAAAATGCGTCATTCTAATTCTTAGTAAATAACATTCCAGAATTTCTCGTTTTAAAAAAGTGTTTCTGAAATTTTAGTATATTGTTACACGTTGCACATTTTTTTACACATGTCAAAATTTACATAATGCTTTGAGATGAAATTTAGTATACCATATCAGGACACCCACACCATCAATTTCCACACATGGAATAATTTTTGGAAAAAAAAACCTGAGGTCGTGTCGGAAGGAGCTAATCTGTTTAAATCTGTTAGATAAGATAACTGTTTCTGTAACCTTGGCATATTGGGGTAGAGTGTGATAAGTTCTACATTATTTAATCTTTGATTTACTTAACATGATCTATGCTCCCATTTGGGGTGGTTGGGCTCCGGGCATTTTACCGACTCTGATCAAGGAACTGAACTGAAGACTTTAGCGATAATTCTAATCCTAACCCCCCCCCCCCCCACCTCCTCTATCTCTCTCTCTCTCTTTCTCTCTTCAGACAACGCTATTCCACAGACATTATTAAATCCGATAAGTAAAATAGAGGAACTATTTTGGCTATTCGTGATTGAAACATTAATTTTATGTTTGAAATGGTGATATCAAATTAGCAATAGTGTTAACTTAGGTATTGGTTTAACTATCACATGGCCTTTGTAACGCTACGATTTTTGTCCGAAAATCTAAGCGAAGCTAGGCAAAATACCTAGTATAATATATTTGAATAAAAAGAGTTTTGTTTCTCGTTCCGCTATTGTACTTACCAGATCTAAAAGTTTATTATCGAATATGGATGTATACTGTGCAAATATTCATACTAATTTCAATATAACAAGAATAAGATGATATCAAATGAATATTAAAATTAACAACATATCTTTTTTCCGTCTAGCATTACAAGTGTATGTACAACATCTTTTAAAATAAAAATAAAATAATACATGGGCCTAATGGACACGGTTTTAGACATGCAATGAAAGGATGAAAATAAATGGCTTTCTTAAAATGTAAAATAATGTTCCAATACTTAAATAACTATAGACAAAAGAGAAAAGTATATACTTTCTATATAAATTATATTTCGTTTTTGTTGGAGGGGGGGGGGGGATTAGACGTTCTACTGGGGATGGGGTGGAGGGAAGGAGCTTCGCCCCAACCCGAAGAGATGCATGAAAGAATCTCTGCAAGCAAATAGTTTTTAAGATAAGACACATGAATTAGGCCGTAAAGTCAGTGTTTTTATGATAGAGCAGCGATGACGTCATTTCTTTTGGGGGTTTTGTGGGGGTAGTGGGGCAACTTAGACGATTAGACGTTCTTCCGACGGGGAGGGGCTTAGCCCCTACCCGAAGAGATAACGATGGTAGTAGTGTGTCAGTCCTTTCTTCCTTCCTTCCGTCATCGCTATAGATTTTGGAACCATAAAAGTAAACATCGAACCATGCAGTGCTTTATAGAGTAGGGTTTGTTTATATAACGACTTAAATTTATGTTATAGTTCCAACAGTTGTTATTCTATCGCATAACGTGAAGAAAATATTAAATATAACCACATTAATAAAAAATATTAAACAGATCAATGTCAAATAATATTATCGCTTACATGTCTAGAAAAATTGGATACATTTTAATAACAGTAGGGCCAAAAAAAAAATTAATCAATATATTTAATAATTCTGCCAGGTGAGTTAAATTAAGATATGCAACTCACGCTAATAAAAAATATGAATGCCGATTCCGCGGACATGTAAGAGGGCATTATTGTTAGAATATTATAATTAGCATGGCTTGATATTTAAGTTGTGTTAATGTATGTGTTTGCGTTAGTGTTATCATTTGTGTTTTATTTTTGTTTGCACTTGTGTTTGCACTTGTGTTTGCGTTTGCGTTGTGTTTGTGTTTGCGCTTTCTTTTGTGTTTGTGTTTGCGTTTGTTTTTTTCTTTTGTGTTTGTGTTTGCGTGTTTCGTTTGTGTTTGTGTTGCGTTTGTGTTTTTTTGAGTTTGCATTGTGATTGTGTTTGCGTTTTCTTTTGTGTTGTGTTTGTGTTTTCTTTTGTGTTTGTGTTTGCGTTATGTTTGAGTTTTTTATGCGTTTAGTTATGTTCTGTTCCTAAGTTAGTACATTTACAAAAGATTCACCGAGGCGGAGCACGGGTATGCAGCTAGTGTGATATAATAAGGTCACAACTATTAGCCGAATTTACCCTAAACTATTAAAAAGTTCGGTCTATAGCAAAGTACACATTACATGTTAATGAATCAGTATTTTTGCAACATGTTTTGAAAGGTCTACTAAATTTGTGTGGGGGGGGGGGGGAAGGGTGGGAATCTTTAAATCGATTACGCTTTAAATAAAACTTAGGTTGCAATAAGCCTTACATTAGAATATTATTAAGTGCTGGATGAAATAAGGTTGTACTGCTTAAAAAACGTAAAATAAGTAAACCATCACAATTCAGTGCTTGTCTTGTATTACAATTCTGAATCTGTGTGATACCTAGAAAGAGAATTTTCGAATTAATATCATATAGTACATTTAAGCGACAGTAGTGTAACTTTAATAAACAAAAAATAAAGGGGGGTGTCATTTTTGTGTCTGTGTCTATGTCTCTCTACGTGTTTATGTGTTTTTGTGTCATGAGTGTGCGGTTGATCTTTGGAGTATGTATATTTGCATATGCAATAGTTAGGGTATGTATATGTGTGGTGACATGACAAAGTATCTGTGATGACGCAAGATTACGTCAGACATGTTTAGCAGATATAGGTTAGCAGAAACAGACTATAGGCCTAGTTGGTTGGGTAGAGAGGCCAATGGGCGCACAGGTACCTCTGTCTGAATACTTGTCTGCGCGGGCACTAAGATGGTCACGTAAAATCATTGCTAATAATCTCGTAATACCATTTTCAGACCAACCAACGCTTACACAGAAGGAGACGAGATGAGGAACACACTTCAAAGAGTGCCGCCACCTGAAGCCATGATTACGTTGAATTACCTGGACAGCGAACGGCCCTGTCAGACAGAGAATGGCCCTGGTCAAGATAGCGGACGCATCGCCACCGCTTCGCCCCCGCACTGGGGTTGAATAACAGACCGCCAGCGACGTACACCTACGTCGGCAGATACAAAGGGTAGAAAGACCCATCGTCCAAGCTCCCAGCGTCGGAATGTTACGTCATTGTTCGCCACCGCATCAGACAACTCCAGTTCATAGTATAACCACTCTACGTGGACATCTCAACCAGCGTTGAGTTTGTTGCGTCATCACATTGACCAACGAAAGCTACGCCTACACCCGCCTCACGGGAATTTACATCAAAACTCGCCACAACCCACCCACCACAGAGGAACGCCAGCAATTACATAACACGTACACATACACTTACACTGCTCGCAGAGCCCGTTCAACCAGTTACACATTCTACTAAGATTAGCTCAAGGCCAGTACACGACAACCTAGCCAGAACTGAGTTGCACATGATTGGATTCACACATACCATAACATAGACATACATTAGCAAGCAGAGACACCAGTCACACCACAAGATTTCAGGAACTAGAACAATGACATTTCTTTCAAGAACACAGACACAAGAGTTTATGTTTTTGTTAACTGTGCTGTCCCATTTTTTATTTGATTTATATGATTGATGTTAGGGATAGAATAGAGTAGTAAGATAGATAGTTGTTGATGTATAAGATTAGTAGCAGACGCTGAAAAATATAATTTGTCAGCTACAGAAAGGGAGGGAGATATGTGATGACGCAAGATTACGTCAGACATGTTTAGCAGATATAGGTTAGCAGAAACAGACTATAGGCCTAGTTGGTTGGGTAGAGAGGCCAATGGGCGCACAGGGCTGACCGGTCACGTGGGACGGTCAGCTGACCACTGAGGCGTGGGGCAGTAGAGCGATAGGCCAGGGTTGTTAGGTAGCGGTCAGAGACGGCCGAGAATGTAGATAGTTAGGAGATCATGATTAGCTAGCGAAGGTAGAAGGTGTTAGGTTGTAGAATGTAGAGAACAGTTAGTGTTAGGATTGGTCATGGGAGTGCGTAGTAGTAGGTAGCATGTGGTATGAACAGTCAGTAGTAGAAGTAAATAGTACAGTTAGGTAGAAACTTGAACATATATATCATTTTAATAAAGAACAATTATAGTTGAACTTGAACTGTGTGTTATTGGATTCATTCGTTCCAACCCTCATCAAAACACCTGTACCCTCACAGCATCCCATGACAAATGATCTCAGACAAAATATTCCAGACAAAATATCTCATAGACAAATGATCTCAGAACAAATTATCTCGAAAACAAATGATGTCACGGGCAAAAGATAGGACAAAATATATCAGGACAACAAATATCATGGACAAATTATCTCAGACAAAAAATTCACAAGGCATATTATGTATATTTGAAAGTGTATATATTGTACGATTTTGGTGTGTCGCTGTTTCTATTTGTGAGCAAACTTATTTTTCACCGCAAAGTGTTTTTTTAAAGAAAATTTAAGCCTATTAGGTTCTTTCAAATAAGTTTGCAATAAGTAACAGTAAATGTAGTTGTGGATATGGAACAAAAATTGACGAGAATATATTAACATTAACATTATATCTTAACAACTGCAAACTTAAGCAACAATTGCATCGATTATTCGAAAATAAACATCTTTAAAGCAAATAAAATTAAAAAATTAAAACAAGAAAAAACATTAACTAAATCTTAATTACTTCAAATCAATGCGATCGCGTATATCTAGGCCACCGTTGGGGTTAGGTTTTCTGCAGACATCAAATGCACAATTTAATGGTTTTACTAATGAATATATTATATATATATATATATATATATATATATATATATATATATATATATATATATATATATATATATATATATACATATATACATATATATATATATATATATATATATATATATATATATATATATTGATTGATTGAGGATGATTAAAAGTATGGCGGATGAAAAGATAAATTTAAGCCTATAGATAATTGATGATTCTGAATTTCACTAGCATAATTGACATTTTAGTAAAATATTTTGTTCTCATAAGAATCGGATTTCTTAAATAAATTTCTGGTGAAAAGAGCCAAACTTATGAGCATTTTATCACTTTATTCGTTTATTTTGTTCCGGGGATCCATGATTTTTATAAGCTTTTATTTTCCTTTATTCTTCTTTTGCTGTCTGTCGTGGTTTATTTGGACTACTTCTAGGGGACCGATTTCTTCTCAAAATTCGGCACGTGGTTCAAAACTTGATGGCATTGCAATGCGACATCAAATTTGACTTAATTGGATGCTTACTTTATTTTTTTAACAATAAATACACGATACCAATTAAAAGTAAAAAAAAATTCGCGCTATATAGGATGCAAGCACATTAACATGATAATGAAATTTTAGAAACTTACATTTTTCGAGATATGTTCATTTCTTTGAATTGCTTATTTCCAAGGCCAAGTTCGGAAGAAAACCTATAAGTTATAATATTTTTTTCAATATAATCTCTTACACACACGTTTAGGTACAGATAGACATAAACATGTTATTAGACGCAGACGTAACTATAATATAAACAAGAACCTGAACGTGAACCTGAACGTAGACTCAGACTTAGACGTAGACGCACACGTAAGTGTAGACACCTAGACAAGTAGACACGTAGACACGTATACAATTAGACACGTATACAATTAGACAACTAGATACGTAGACACGTAGCCACGTAGGCCTATACAATTATATACGTAGACACGTATGATTGATGAGAATCAATTATTTCCCTAATTTCTCCTGAAAGGTAAATCACGCTCTTTCAAAGTAGTAATGCCTGACACATCTAGTTCAAGATCACTTTTCCTGTACGGCCTTTTACTAATTATCTGTTCTGATAGTATCAAATAAATGGCTGAGCCAATTTCCTTGTAAGATATGTTACCAAATAAGTTCTATGGCCTACAGGATTTTCGTTGGGATACAGCAGTATATTAAAGTACATATGACTATTGCTCACACGAAAACAATTTGGTGACTCCCTTGAAAATGCGGGATCTAAGCTGTAGCGTGTTTAGCTTATACGTAAATCCGGCTCTACATAGACATAGACGTAGACATAGATGTAGGCAGACTTACAAAAATGTCCCCACCTCCCTTTTCATTAAAGTTAATTACACAAGCACGGACACTATACATAGTTATTTACGTAAAGTTACACGTAGGCTACATATTCTTACGATGAAACATTCTGAAGAGATCCCAATCCAGATAGGACTAAAGATCTGAAAATTGAAAAAGTGCTATAGTTTAATACATTTAATTGCAAATAGTATACACACGATGCTAATAGTAGCGCTACTTTCAATATATTTATTTATATATTTAACTGCTTACCTATTTTGATTTCCGTGATTGTCTGATTCATCTGACCTAAGAAAACAAAGCAAAAATCCTTATAAGCCAATTATGTCCATTATAATGTGCTCATGTAACAAAAAGTGTAATGCAATTGTACTTACAATTGTGTGCTTAGATAAAATATTTATTTTGTTATAGTCTTGTATATTATTTAAATTGAAATTATTTGTTGAATTTATCGTACTATCGTCACAGTTAACAATTATCAAAAACTCTCTTTCTACCCGATTACTCGCGCCCCAGTTTATACAACGGTTTAGAGCATGGCAGTGCGGTAGTGAACAGACCTGCGTCTCCCATCCGCAATCAAACTCACAATTATCCTTTTTAATAGCGCGCTTTTAACTTTCATTTATAAAAGATAATCGGTTTAATATTAAATTAGGTAATTTACGTCATATACAACCTCAACAACATATTTTTTCGAAAAATCGCTTAATTAATTTTATTTAACAGCATCTTTTTTTCACAATTATTTTAAGCATTTTCATAATACATCTTTTTTCCCACGTTTTCTTTAACTTGCTTTCGCGTCTTTTTGTTTGTTTGTTTGTCTTTCCATCAAATCTTGCGATCGTAATTTCGGGCACTTCCCAGTTAGCTAACGCGCAGAAATTTTCAGGGAAGCTTTGTTTCCGATGACAATACAATATTCAATTATTATTATTATTAAATTGATCCATGGAAAAATTTTATTGATCATTTTAGAGGCCTATTGATTTGTACAAAAAAAGGTGACATAACCTAGTAATTGTAATTTGATAAAAGCAAGGTTCGGTACTTTCCCTCTTCTGTTCTGCTTTTTAGTTCAATCAGAAAACGTGGGTTTTTTTTTAATTTTTAATGATATTTATTTATTACACTTTTCTTATCACTTAATTATATCTACACAAGCTCCTTTAATCAAATTACATAATACAATAAAGCGGGAGTGATCTCCACTAAATTTTTTAGGAATGTTCTTATAATGCTACGTGGCATGGCAACTCGGAATATAGACATGATTTGTAATCAATTTTTAATTATTTAGACTTTTCAAAATAGAATAGAATATATTAGAAGAAAGAATCGCACACCAAGGGAACAGCAAACAATGCGTGTATAATAGTGCCAAATATTAGTACTTTATAAATTCTATTGCGTTTTTCTTTAGAAGTCGGAAATAGTGTAAGGTACTATTTCCGGTAGCCAGAAATTACTCAAAGGTTAAATGAAAACGGAGAATTTTACTTATATGTGAAATTTCATTGATCTACAAGAAACAGCATTCAAGTTATAGGCTTTTGAAAAACCAAAATTAGAATAAGTTCCACTTCCGGTTACCGTAAATCGCTGAAACGTTGATACAGAACTACAAATTTGATATAATACTTATATATGAAATTTAATCAACCTAGTTGTAACGGTACTCAAGTTATCGTGTTCAAACACACACACACATACACACACACATACACACATGCACCCACAAATAAAGATGCATAAATTGTAATCTTACATTGAAGGTAATTGTAGGGCTTGGCAATTATTTTCATTTATATAAGGTCTCCTAAATTTTTCAGGGCTGCAACGTGAAATATTTTCGATTAATTATATGGGTCTAGACATAGACCTAGACCTAGACCTGGACCTGGACCTGGACCTGGACCTGGACCTGGACCTGGACCTGGACCTGGACCTGGACCCGGACCCGGACCCGGACCCGGACCCAGACCCAGACCCAGACCCAGACCCAGGTCCAGGTCCAGGTCCAGACCTAGACCTAGACCTAGACCTAGACCTAGACCTAGAGACCTAGACCTAGACCTAGACCTAGACCTAGACCTAGACCTAGACCTAGACCTAGACCTAGACCTAGACCTAGACCTAGACCTAGACCTAGACCTAGACCTAGACCTAGACCTAGACCTAGACCTAGACCTAGACCTAGACCTAGACCTAGACCTAGACCTAGACCTAGACCTAGACCTAGACCTAGACCTAGACCTAGACCTAGACCTAGACCTAGACCTAGACCTAGACCTAGACCTAGACCTAGACCTAGACCTAGACCTAGACCTAGACCTAGACCTAGACCTAGACCTAGACCTAGACCTAGACCTAGACCTAGACCTAGACCTAGACCTAGACCTAGACCTAGACCTAGACCTAGACCTAGACCTAGACCTAGACCTAGACCTAGACCTAGACCTAGACCTAGACCTAGACCTAGACCTAGACCTAGACCTAGACCTAGACCTAGACCTAGACCTAGACCTAGACCTAGACCTAGACCTAGACCTGCGTCATAAATTATAATACTTGATAATTGTTTGAAAACAAATTTTACATTGTTTTTTAATAATATAAACCTATAATTGGATTATATTAAAACCAATATAGGCTATTAAAAAACTTACTTCATATTGTTATATACATCTAAGGGTCTCTCTGGAAATGGACGGTTGCGACGACATACATTTGGGCTTTGTTCGTGATTTTGATTTCTGAAATATATTTTTAAAGAAATATCTAGGTTTTTATCTCTATATTTTTTTTAACCGTTCTACAAAATATTGGATTGTCGATAACGGACAAAGAAACATCTTTATCCAACCCGAACTTCACGTATAGAAAAAATTACATATTATAACAAACTATACAAGTTAATATTTAGCAAGCAGGATTCACCAAGTTAAATTAAACAACCAAAGTATCAGTACCGTAAGCAGGGTGGGGGTGGGGAGCAGGGGGAGCGGCAGCTCCCCGTCTGGCTGTTTTCAGCAAAGTGACGCCGTTTTGGAAACTTTTACAACTCAAAGTTTAAAAAATGATATTTGTCAGGAATTTATTATTGGTCGGCACATCGATGGAAAGATTTATTTTCATGCAGCAATTCAGTATAATAGTACTAGACTAGATGCGTCTATGTTTACAACACGTATTAACAGCTGAATTGCGACGTTTTTAAAACCTAAGCGGGTAGTACAACTTGACAAGTTAAGTTTAAGTTCACTGTATGATTTGCTTAAGAATAATTTAATTTAAAAAATAGCATAAATAAATCTTCACAAATAATTTCTCAAAATTACAATACAAACACTGTTTGTGGCACCTCTATTTTAATTTACTTGCGGGCGAACTGCGTAGCGGTGGGGAAATTTTGAGAAGGTCAACATCGTCACAGAGGCGTAGCGACCCTTCCCGACGCCCGGGGACAAACTTTTCGACTTGCACACCCCCCCCCCCCTTTCAAGATTTCGATTTGCACCCCCCCCCCTCGAACTTTCGATTTGCACCCCCCTCAACCTTTCAATTTATTTTTCCAACCCATTTTGGCGCCCCCTAAGGTCGGCGCCCGGGGACATATGTCGTCGTCCCTACCCCCCCCCCCCTCGCTAAGCTACTGCATCGTCATCACGATGAAGTAGTAGTATTATGAAAGTTTAGGCGATAGTGATTAGGTTTAAAAATTATATGAAGCAATAGCAAATTTATATTAATGGTTATTTTATTTTAATAGGTCTAGATCTATATTAAATTTAAATAAAGCTATATTTGTATTTAAAAAAAAACAATGTAACTTAAACTAGCACTGATCGCATAGTTATTTATCAACTCAGCTGTTGTATTGTTTGAATTTATTTCGAATAGTTAGTATTTATCAAAATGCAATCGCTCCATTTAAATTCTTTGGTGTATCAAACTAAATATATTGCGAATAAGACAAAAGTGGCACTTAGTTAGTTTAGAGCAGGGGTCTCCAAACTTTTCAGCCCGGGGGCCGCACTAACTTTCAAATATCAGTTCGGGGGCCAGAGTTTCTTCCAGGCATCTCTTCGGGGTATTACATTCAACATCTTCACCACGGGATACAGTACACTGCTAATGTTCACATATTTAGCACACAAAGCTTGCTGGGGAATAATACAGTACAGGAGCATTGGTTGTAGAATGTTTTCTCATTCGCTTGTCCATCCAAGCATTTCTTTATGCCACTCAGGTACTTTCGACCATCAAAAGTCAGGTAACTGAGGTTAGTCCAGTCAAAGTTGTAATCAGCAAATTAATGTTTTTTTAACTCATTGAATATATCCTCTCTTGTATTTGCACCCAAAGCTAATTTTTCAAATTATTTTGAATTTTTGATATTGACAGAACAGCACTGGTCGGCATTTTAGAGCCAGTTGGTACAAGAAAAAAAAAACATACGAAAGGTGGTCGGGAAATAGTACGACACTGGTTTTATATTCGCCCAAGGAAAATAATATACTTTGTTTTGCTTGTTGGCTTTTTAAGCACAAGTCAGACACTTGGAGTGATCCAAAGTTGTGTTGTGAGAACTTTGAAATAGGTCCCGATAACACTGACAATCATAAAAAAACTCTGAAAATTACAAGATTGAAGAGAGACGCGATCGAAAGATTTATTAAATTTTGTGAGATTCCTGAAGCTTGTACATAGTATTTTTTTCAAACCGTTTCTTACATCAGTCACAGATTTAGGGCTGTCAATGACTATGTGCTGTGGTCAGTCCTACAATGGAGCTAACACCATGTCCGGTGAAATATCAGGCCTATAAAAACGAGTTAGGGAAACAGCTCCACATGCACTCTTTATAAACTGCTTCTCTCATTATTTGAATTTAATTCTCATAGATGTTGTTTCATTTAATATTCAAAAACAGTTATTTTTTGGAGTTCTGGTATACATTTTTACCGAAAGTCTACCTCGTGTTTCTTTATTGATAGAGAAGCAGCGCAACAAAATAGAATAATTTTCATTAACACTGAAACTACTTAGTAATACAAGATGGGCTTCTAGAAAGACAGCAGTAGATTCTATATTGCAGAATTTACCTGCACTACTTCTTGCATTGTGAAGAATAATTGACGGGGAAGTTAAAAACTCTACTTCTAAACAGATTGCCGAAGGAAAGAGAATTCTCATGATAATGGAAACTTTTGTGTTTTTAGTTGATTTAATATTTTTGGAAAAGAATTCTGCATAAGGCTTTTAACTAATCCATTTATTTACAGAATAGTAGCATTGATGGTAACAGCTTTTCGATTAATTTCGATTTTTGAAAATGAGATAAGCTGGAGGAATGAATTTGAATCAGAATTTGAGCAGATTATCTGCATAAAAAAATTATTTCGTTTACAGGATGAACAAAAAACGGAAAACGAAGGTACAGAGGATACTCAGATATCTAACGCTAGGAAAAAGTTCATTGTTCAAACTTATTTAGGGTCACTGGACTCTGCCATAACTAGTACAAACACAAGGTTTCAAAATTTTAAAGATGTGTCTTCCGAAGTTTTGTTGCTTAGACTCAAAACATTTAGCATTATAAGACAGTTTGATACATGTGGAGCAATTAGCAGTGACGTACTCGGATGTTGTTCAAAGGGGAACTGAAGTAGTGCAGGAATTCGTATTATTTAGAAATTTTTTCCACAGACGTTTTTAGTGTAAGCAGTGTAAACTAGGGAGTTTCAAGCTGAAGAGGAACCTCTGGATATAACGGTGACAGCTAACAGCATTCTGAAATTCATGATAGTTAATGACTTGTGTTCCATGTATTCAAACCTGTCCACTTTGTATCGTATATTTCTGACTTTACCAAAAAGCAGTGCCGGAAAGGAAAGATCCTTCAGCCGTCTTAAACTCATGAAAACATACATCTGTTGAACGTTAATTAGCTTCTGATGTTGATTTAAAAGACGTAATTGGTTTTTTTGCTAAAATAAAACCTCGATGATAAAGGATTTTGTAATTTTTTTTCAAACGTTTGAGAGTACAGTGTAAAACAAAGTTGTTATCAAACATGTTTTCCTAGGCCATAGTAAATTAATGTTGTTTCTTTTTTAAATTTTAAATGAAGACCGTTTCGTAAAACCAAATAAGTAATAAGTATATCTGCATTAACGCGTTTGATGCATTCCAATTTTTAGAATAGACATAATGCTATTAAAAGTAAATTGTACATGAATGCCAAAAAAAGGACTGCGCTCTATAATATATATATATATATATATATATATATATATATATATATATATATATATATATATATATATATATATATATATATATATATATATATATATATATATATATATATATATATATGTATATATATATATATATATATATATATATATATATATATATATATATATATATATATATGGCAAGTTCTACTGAACATTAGCTTTGGCTATGCCTTGGTTTTCTGTGAACTAGTATAAGTTCAGGCCACACATTCTTTTCCATTAGGATTAGGATTATTTATTTTGGCAGCCATCTGGTATGCCTGTCTCTTGATCAAACGGTCCTTTTGGTTTATGTCGCATTGCATATATAATGCTATACAAACAAGAGCCAAACAATACGTAACTCACAATGAAACCGCACCCAGAATAATGAAAACGCGATCACAACTTAGTCTAGATAAACCATTGGCCAGGACATCCTGGCCAGTCCGCGCATTAGCCGGCCAATGTACGAAATACGTTTTTAGTGTTAAGTTCTTCGGGCTTTGGCAAAGAGCGCCGGACAATGCGGGCGTTGGCCGCACTTCGGGCTTTGTCCGTAACACGCACACACACACACACACACACACACACATATATATATATATATATATATATATATATATATATATATATATATATATATATATATATATATATATATATATGTATATATATATATATATATATATATATATATATATATATATATATATATAGCATTAAGAACGTCTAAAATTCGGAGCCTTTTTTTGCAATTTTCGCTCTCACTTCACCGAAAACCATGATACGCCTCTGCAAAGTATATATGCCGTAATCAACATATAACGGAAACAGATAATGACCACACAAATCCGGAAATAACACAAATATCTGCATGAAAAATTATTTCGTTTACAGGATGAAAAAAAATTCTAACAAAATCATTGAAAGTTTTACTTATTTTGGGAGCGCCTTCTTTTCTTGCAGCAGTATATGAATACATAAAGTAAAGATCCACCTACAGTTCCACCACCTAAAGGTACACCAATGTAAATTCCTAACGTACTTTGCTGTGAACCCGAACCTAAACAATATTTAAAACTTGTATTAATATTGTATAAATATATTAGATTATGAAAAAAATCCTATATTTAATTATTTGATTTTCGTTTTACCTGCTTGGTCTTTAAAACCTATACTTTGTATCCATGCTTGATTATCATTTAAAGTAACTTCACAATTTTCCATTTGTTTTAATGACGTACTTAATTCTGTTTCTATTTTGATGATGCCGTCAATAAATATTTTAATGTCTGCTATCAAACTGCCCTTCCTAAAATATGCAAAAACAAAATATTTTTAAATAGTATTATAAAAATAACATAAAAATTTTATACAAATGTTCGCATAAAATCATGCAGAAATATCTCGACCTAAATCTGTTTTTAATAGGCAAGAAAGTAGGATAGGACGAAGAAAAAAACTGTACCTATAAACTTTTGATTATCTCATAACTATAAGTTATTCATATGAAGGAAATGGACGGCATAATTAATGATTAGGGCTAAGAAGTTAGAGTTGTCTTTGTTTCAGATGTGCGATTACATGAGGATTGAGTTTTTTGTAGACATAAATAAAAGTAAAGATTGTGAATTTGGTACGGTAAAAAAAATTAAAAATTGCTTGGCAATCATTGTAGGGGATATGTGTAGTCGTCTTGCCACCATGGAGAGTAGTCCCATCTCGTGTATTCCGGGAACGCCAATTTTGGCATGCCTACAACGTATTGGCTTTGTAGTCTAAGCATATCTGCATATCTATCTGTATTCTATAGATTAAAATGAACACATCAACCTGTCCCGTTGAGTTACTATTGTCCATATTACTTCGTTGTCATATTAAAATGTTTCATCGGTTGTTCGAAGAAAGAACTAACAATTTATATTTTTTTTAAAAAAAAGAACCACTAACCTTAAGTCAGTTACTTTGAGATCTAAAACCAGAAAATTAGCAAAGTGGAAGACTTTAAGCATCTGTAAAAATAAAAAGAGTAAGTGTTATAATGTAAGAATATATATTTATACAAACATAAAAACAGATAAAAAAAAAAAAGAAACGAGTGAATGAGAGAGTGAGTGAGAGAGTGAGTGATAGAGTAAGCGAGTGAGTAGTGAGTGAGTGAGTGAGTGAGTGAGTGAGCGAGTGAGTAGTGAGTGAGTGAGTGAGTGAGTGAGTGAGTGAGTGAGTGAGTGAATGAGTGAGTGAGTGAGTGAGTGAGTGAGTGAGTGAGTGAGTGAGTGAGTGAGTGAGTGAGTGAGTGAGTGAGTGAGTGAGTGAGTGAGTGAGTGAGTGAGTGAGTGAGTGAGTGAGTGAGTGAGTGAGTGAGTGAGTGAGTGAGTGAGTGAGTGAGTGAGTGAGTGAGTGAGTGAGTGAGTGAGTGAGTGAGTGAGTGAGTGAGTGAGTGAGTGAGTGAGTGAGTGAGTGAGTGAGTGAGTGAGTGAGTGAGTGAGTGAGTGAGTGAGTGAGTGAGTGAGTGAGTGAGTGAGTGAGTGAGTGAGTGAGTGAGTGAGTGAGTGAGTGAGTGAGTGAGTGAGTGAGTGAGTGAGTGAGTGAGTGAGTGAGTGAGTGAGTGAGTGAGTGAGTGAGTGAGTGAGTGAGTGAGTGAGTGTGAGTGAGTGAGTGAGTGAGTGAGTGAGTGAGTGAGTGAGTGAGTGAGTGAGTGAGTGAGTGAGTGAGTGAGTGAGTGAGTGAGTGAGTGAGTGAGTGAGTGAGTGAGTGAGTGAGTGAGTGAGTGAGTGAGTGAGTGAGTGAGTGAGTGAGTGAGTGAGTGAGTGAGTGAGTGAGTGAGTGAGTGAGTGAGTGAGTGAGTGAGTGAGTGAGTGATGTGAGTGAGTGAGTGAGTGAGTGAGTGAGTGAGTGAGTGAGTGAGTGAGTGAGTGAGTGAGTGAGTGAGTGAGTGAGTGAGTGAGTGAGTGAGTGAGTGAGTGAGTGAGTGAGTGAGTGAGTGAGTGAGTGAGTGAGTGAGTGAGTGAGTGAGTGAGTGAGTGAGTGAGTGAGTGAGTGAGTGAGGTGAGTGAGTGAGTGAGTGAGTGAGTGAGTGAGTGAGTGAGTGAGTGAGTGAGTGAGTGAGTGAGTGAGTGAGTGAGTGAGTGAGTGAGTGAGTGAGTGAGTGAGAGTGAGTGAGTGAGTGAGTGAGTGAGTGAGTGAGTGAGTGAGAGTGAGTGAGTGAGTGAGTGAGTGAGTGCGTGAGTGAGTGAGTGAGTGAGAGAGTGAGAGAGTGAGAGAGTGAGAGAGTGAGAGGGTGAGAGAGTGAGAGGGTGAGTGGGTGAGTGGGTGAGTGGGTGAGTGGGTGAGTGGGTGAGTGGGTGAGTGGGTGAGTGGGTGAGTGGGTGAGTGGGTGAGTGGGTGAGTGGGTGAGTGGGTGAGTGGGTGAGTGGGTGAGTGGGTGGGTGGGTGGGTGGGTGGGTGGGCGGGTGGGCGGGTGGGCGGGTGGGCGGGTGGGCGGGTGGGTGGGTGGGTGGGTGGGTGGGTGGGTGGGTGGGTGTGTGGGTGGATGGGTGGGTGGATGGGCGGATGGGCGGATGGGCGGACGGGCGGACGGACGGACGGACGGACGGACGGACGTGGGTGGGTGGGTGGGTGGGTTGGTGGGTAGGTGGGTGATCGGGTGTGTTGTTTGGGTTGGTGATCGGTTGATCGGGTGGGTGGTTGGGTTGATCGATGGTGGATGGACGGGTGGGTGTGTGGGTGGGTGGATAGGTGGATAGGTGTATGGATGGATGCATGGATGGATGGATGGATGGATGGATAAAATAATTAAATAACAATCACGTTATTTTCTGTAATTATATTTCAACAACACTTATGTAAATTTTGGTGTTAACAAAAATATTACTTGAGATTCCACTTCATACATTATTCTCATGTAGTCCGTGCTTTTCTTATTGTCTAACTGTAGATTATCGGACGTTAAGTTAAAAACTACTTGTATATCATATGTTGATATCTCTGTGTGTAAAAAAAAAGAAAATTATGTATAAACTCTCTCTCTCTCTCTCTCTCTCTCTCTCTCTATATATATATATATATATATATATATATATATATATATATATATATATATATATATATATATATATATATATATATCAACATTTCAGTTAAGTTTAGTTTTGTTGTAATCATTTAGTTTTGTTTATTTTAGGGGGCAGGCTCCGGAAAAGAAAAATATAATACTCTTTGGGACATTTTTTTTTCATTTCTCAACATCGTTTTACAGAGATATTTGCATATATGTTTCCAATAAAAATAAACCGGGAGTGATCTACCCTAAACTTTCTCGAATGTTCTTATATAAAAGAACAGGGATGGGAACTTCATTTTAAATACTCAAAGATTTTAAAATAGAATAAAATCTCGTGGAAAAAAGAATTGCACACCAAGTGAACGCCAAATGAAATGTGCATAATAGTGCGCAATATTATTAGCACTCTATAAATTTACATGCGTTTTTTGAGAAATCAAAATAGCGTAAATTTGTACTTCCGTTAAACGGAAATTATTCAAAATTTGACAGTAGGTAGAGAATTAGATCTTTTACTAACATGTGAAATTTCATTTATATTCCTGAAATAGTACTCAAGTTATAGGTTTTTGAAAAATCCAAAGTAGAAAAAGTACCACTTCCAGTTATTGGA